>NC_142806.1:70166121-70168621 GCF_049724085.1 Artemia sp. Qi Xiang Cuo | reverse complement strand
AAAAAGCTGCCCACGGAGCTGGGCAAGCAATGGGCTCCCAGAGTCTCCCTGACAAGAGTCTTTTCCTTTCAGCTCCCTTGCATATTTCTTTATCTGGATCCTTATAGCTGCTTTTGCATATTGGGACAATCGGATTATGAAACTTCTTGAAGCAAATCGGCTTGACCAATATTCTCTAAGCCATTTCGATCCGTGAATTCAAGTCAAAAGAACTAACAGTGGCTTGAGTTGAGCAAATGCCCCCCCCCCCCCCCCTCAGCGCTTTTTTCTAAAAGCCCAAGCAAGGCGAAATTACAATAAATAAATAGTCAAACTCGGCAAGCAAGAAATTAACTTTCAAGTTGGGCACCAAAACCCACTGAAAACATGCGTGAGCAAAATTTCTACACGCACAGAAAAAAGCTGATAGATGCCACTTGCAGTTTTGATACATACGTATTTATTAATCAAAATGTTAATAGTATTCGTTTAACAAACTATAAAAGTAAAAACATTTATATTTTTTCAGTAAATTCAATTGTTCCGCGCGAAGGCATAGGGGTTTGCCCAATATGTTAATGCTCGTTTTGAGTTTGACTCGGTTATTTATTGTAATTTCTATTCATTTTAGTTTTAATTTTATTTATCGATGCTGATTTATGGTTTCACACTTGACCGTTATTTAGTTTAATTTTTGCTCTTTTAGATTTTAATGAGTTATTACCTTTCTGTTGAAAAAACTTTTTTGTAGAAAGTTTTTTTTTTAATTAATTTCTGTTCGTTTATATTGACATAGTCTTTTCAGGTAAAGAAAATGATACTAAATCTTATCGTTTTTTAAGACTTTATAGTTTGACCTGCTATTCGTATGCTGGGGAGAAAAATTACTACTATTATTTGTAACATACACCACTAAATCGGACTGTTAGTACTGTTGTTTAGTTTCATGCCTCCTCTGAACGAGCACTGAAATGAACTTCGTCTATTCTCAAAAAAATCTGTTTACTTTCTTTGATAGCTTGGATACTTCACTATTTGTTGTTCCAATTTGAAACTGAAGAGCTAGCCCCGGTTTAGAACTGTAATACCCTCAGTCGTTCTTGGATACCTGCAGGAGGTACATATGCAGAGATACTATAGGAATCTTCTTTGAGATACATATTCGCACGTTATCTCAGTGTATTTTGATTTAATCTTAAGGCAACATTTATTTTTTAAACATAATGGGCAAATGGGAGGGTGGGAGTGGAAGGGGAATGGTGCGCCTCCAATCACTTTCATTCTTAAAAATAGCATCAGCCCTTTCTATTTCAATCGAATGAGCCCTTTCCGAAGTTCCCATGACAACTCCTTCGATACGAAGGGCCCTGGTCAACAACAACAACACCAAAAAATAGTAACTATATCCCGCTGATACTTTACTATAAAAATGCCAAACCTTCCAATCACTTTCGACTATTAAAAAGGGCATAGGCTGCCTGATTTAATCAATTGACACTTTTGGAGCACTTTTCTATAAACACCTTATATGCCCCCAGGCTGAAAATTCTAAACCCTTGCCTAAAATCGTTCTCAAAGACCTAATTTCCAGAACTTTCTACTACGTTGAAAAAATGGCAAATCCTAGAAAATTTTGATTGGATGTGTTTGGAGATAGGTGACATGAGGAGGTTAGTTACGCTCCAATCACTTTCGACTATTACAAGGGCACTGGCCTCTAAATTTAAATTGAATAGTATACCAAGTTTTACGACAACTCTATCTGAAATGTTATGCCCCAGGGCATAAACTACAATCTTTGCCCTTGGGGCTCTCGAAAGTTTTTATTAACTATTATTATCATTTCCAAAACTTTCAACTATGTTGAATGGCTCAACTATCTCTAAACTTTGATTGAATGTTTTGGGAAATGGTGGAACGCAGAGAGTGCATTACTCTCCACTCACTTTCAGCCAATTAGAGAACCCATTCAATTTCCAATCAGTAGTCCTTTTAATTCATAACTTTTGATATAAAAACTTCATTGCCCCAGGGTAAACTTACAACCACTTGGGGCACTGAAGAGTTATCATCCTGAAGACCTAATTGAGAGACTTTTAACAGATTGAGACAAATGTATATCTCAAAAATTTTGATTGGATGTTGTTTGGGAAAATGGTGGGCGTGAGAAGGACGTTAGTTGCTATCCAATCACTTTCAACTATTAAAAAAGGCACTAGCCCTTTCAATTTCCAATTGAATGAGCCCAACACCAGAGTTCTACAGTAACTGCTCAATAAAAACTTCCCCATATACACAGATATAACTCTCATTCTCCCTTTCAGGGGAGGCTGTGAGAGGTTCTATTCCTTAGGAAGCCTGTTCCAAAAACTTTAATGGTGGACAAAATAGTTATCTAAAATTTTGATTGAATTCTTGTTTGGGGAAAAGGTGGAAAAATTGAGGGGAAGTGTGCCTCAGTGATCTTTCTCTCCAAGGAACTGTTGCCAGTGATTTCAATCAATTTTTAATTCATTTCTCT
>NC_142806.1:69710959-69755959 GCF_049724085.1 Artemia sp. Qi Xiang Cuo | reverse complement strand
AGGGCAACTACTTGTCAAAGGGCTAGTGCCCTTTTTAATAGTCGAAAGTGATTGGAGGGCAACTAGCCCCCCCCCCCCCCGCCCATCATTTCCCCAAACACATCCCATCAAAATTTTGAGATAGCCATTTTGTTCATCGTAGTTGATTTCCAGATAGAAAATATATTTTTGAGGAGGACACTCCCCCAAAACCCTCAGAGCAAGGGATTCAAGCTGTGGCCTGGGGGCATATAATGTTTTTATAGAAGGCGTTATCGTAGAAACTTCAAAAAAGGCTTATTCGATTGGAAATTTAAAGGGCTAGTGCCCTTTCTAATAGTCGAAAGTGATTGGAGGGTGATTAGCCTCCCCCTCCCCCACGCCCAGCATTCCCCCAAACACATCCAATCAAAATTTTGAGATAGCCATTTTGTTCAGCTTGGTTGATTTCCAGATAGAAAATATGTTTTGAGGAGGACAATCCCCCACAACCCTCAGGGCAAGGGTTTTAAGTTATGCCCTTGGGGTATATAAGGTTTTATAGAAGGCGTTGTCGTAGAAACTTCAAAACAGGCTCATTCGATTGGAAATTCAAAGGGCTAATGCCCTTTTTAATAGTCGAAATGGATTGAAGGGCAACTAGCCCCCCCCCCAAGCCCATCATTCCCTCAAACACGTCCAATCAAAATTTTGAGACAGTCATTTTATTAAACGTAGTTTTCCGTTTAAGAGGAGGACATTCCCCCACAACCCTCAGGGCAAGGGTTTTAAGTTATGCCCTGGGGGCATATAAGGTTGTTATAGAAGGCGTTGTCGTAGACACTTCAAAAAAGGCTCATTCGATTTGAAATTCAAAGGGCTAGTGCCATTTTTAATAGTCGAAAGTGATTTGAGGGCAACTAACCCCCCTCTCACGCCCACCTTTCCCCCAAACACATCCAATAAAAAATTTGAGAAAGCCATTGTATTAAACGTAGTTTTAAGTTCTGGAAATTAGGTCTTTGAGAATGACAACTCCCCCACAGCCCTCAGGGCAAGGGTTGTAAGCTATGCCCTGGGGGCATATAAGGTTTTGTATAGACAACACTGTCGTAGAAACTTCAGAAAGGGCTCATTCGATTGGAAATTGAAAGTTCCAGTTCACTTTTTAATCGTCAAAAGATATTGGAGGGTAACCAGCTCCCCCCCCCCCCTAAACCCTGTTTTCCAAAATGCATCCAATAAAAATTTGAAGATAGCTATTTTGTTAAAAATAGTTCAAAGATCATATAACAACTATTTCGGTGTTGACACAACCCACCAGTGCCCGGGGGGCAGGCGTTGTAAGTTATGCCCTGGGGGCATATATGGGCCTTATGGAAGGGATGTTCGTATAAACTTCAGAGAGGGCTCATTTGATTGGATATTGAAAGTTCGAGCTCACTTTTTAATAGTCAAAAGAGATCTGAGGGAAGCTATCCCCCTCCCACGCCTTTTTTTTCAAAACCCCTCTGATGAAAATTTTGAGATAGACATCTTGTTAAAAAAAAAGTTCAAAGGTCGGATAAGAAAAACTCCGGTGTCAATATAACCTCCCAGGGCACAGGGAATGGCGTTTTAAGTTATGGCCTAAGGGCATGTATGGTTCTTATGAAAGGGATGCTCGTATAAGCTTCATAGAGGGCTCATTTGATTGGAAATTAAATGTTCTAGTTTACTTTTTAAGAGTCAAGAGAGTTAAACTAGCCCCCCTCCCACGCTCTTTTTTCCCTAACCCCGTTCGCTACAAGTTTTGAGATAGCCAGTGTTTTGAAATTGTTCAAAAATTAGATAACAAAAACGCCCCCCAGAGCCCGGGGTATATGCGTTTTAAGTGTTGTCCTGGGGGCGTATATGGTTCTTATGAAAGGATGCTCGTATTAACTTCGGAGGTGGCTCATTTGATTTGAAATTGAAATTTCTAGTTCAATTTTCAATAGTCCAAATATATCCGAGGGAGACTAGCCCCCCACAACCTTTTTCCCCAAGCCCATCTGATAAAATTTTTATAATAGCCATTTCATTAAAGATAGTTCAAGGTCAGATAAGAAAAAATGTTGAATAGTTCAAAGGTCAACAATTAATATCATTATACATCTAATATTCAATTTGATATTGTTTATACTTTCCAAGACTGTTCAAGACGCTTACAGTTTTCAGTAAAGTGCCAATGACGCAGTAGGTCTTAGACTTTTACAGTGAGAAAAGGAGGTCATACCTAAACTCTTGTTTGTAGTGATTTTTGTTCGTTTCAAGCTTGATTTACATATTCAATTTAAGTTTCAATCGTTTTAAAATTTATTTATTCATTCACATTAGTCTTTACTGTATGTTTTTTTGCATTGATTTTTTATTTAATTTATTTTCTTTTTTAGTTTCATTTATGCTTAAATAGGAAAATACTTTTTTTCGTTTTAAGCTTGATATTCATATTCAATCTAAGCATTACTCGCTTTAAGATCTATTTATTCATTTATATTATTACTTGTTGTATGGTTTTGCTATGATTGTTTATTTAATTTCTGTTCGTTTTGGGTTTCATTTATTCTTTAATAGTAATTTCTGGTCGTTTTGAGTTTGAATTTTAAAAGGTATTTGTATCTGCTGAGCTTAAGCTTAAAATGGCCTTTACTTTTCTTTGAAAAAATTATTTTTCGGAATTTTTTTTTTAATTAATTTTTGTTCGTTTTTGATTGCAAAAAATTTCATGTTTTTAAAACTTCCTTATTTCAAAATCAAACTTGAAAAAAATAAATCAAATGTTCATCAAAGTAACGAAACTGATATCAAAGTACTAACAATATCAAAGTGAAAAAATGGGTTTTTGTCAACCTTGTAGTTTTTATTACCTGATGTTGAGCTATTTTTAACAAAATTGTTATCACAAAATTATTATCGGATGGATTTGCGAAAAAAGGGCGTGTGGGGACTAGATTAAGCTTCGGTCTCTTTTGACTCTTTAAAAGCGAACTAGAACTTTCTATTTTCAATCAAATGAGCCCTCTCTGAAGTTTATACGAGTATCACATCTATAAGAACCATATATATCCCAAGAGTATAACTTACAACGCCTATCCCTGGGCCCTGGGGGTTGTGTCGACCCTGGAGTTTAAATATCTAATGGTTAAACTTTTTTAAAGAAAATAGTCACCTGAAATTTTTATCAGATGGGTTTATCCATCCAATACACCCAAAGGCGTGGAGGGCGGGAGGGGCTAGTTGCCCTCTGATCTTTTTTCACTCTGAAAAAAATGAACTACAACTTCTAATTTCCATTAGAATGAACCCTCTCCGAAGTTTATACGAGCATACCTTTGATAAGAACCATATATGCCCCCAGAGCAACACTTACAACGCCTGCCCGGCCCTGAGGGGGGGGGGGGTCGACACAGAAGTTTTTCTTACCTGATCTTTGAACTATTTTTAACAAAATGACCATACGCAAAGGAGTTTTTGTTCTTTGATCTTTGGACTATTTTTAACAAAATGGCTACCTCAAATTTTTCATCAGATGTATTTGGGGAAAAAAGGGCTTGGATTGGGATGGGAAGTTGTCCTCTGATCACTTTTGACTCTTAAAAAGGGCACTAGAACTCTCAATTTCCAATCGAATGAGCCCCCTTTTAAATTTATACGACGATCCCTTCTATATGAAGTGCCTGTGGGAAGAAAAAATAAATGGAGTAAGGGGGGAGGCTAGCTGCCCTCCAATCCCTTTTGACTCTTAAAAAGTGAATTATAACTATCAATTTCCAATCAAATGAGCCCTCTAGGAATTCCATACGAGCATCCCTTCCATAACAACCATTTATGCCCCCAAGGGATAATTTACAGTGCCTACCCCCGGGCCCTGGGGGGCTGTGTAGACACCGGAGTTTTTTGTTATCAGAACTTTGAACTATTTTTAACAAAATGTCTATCTCAAAATTTTTATCTGATGCATTGAGGGCGTGGAGGAGGGGGGGGCTAGTTGCCCTCCGATCTCTTTTGACTCTTAAAAAGTGAACAAGAACTTTCGATTTCAAATCAAATGAGCCCTCTATGAAGTTTATACGAGCATCCCTTCCATAAGAACTATATATGCCCCTAGAACATTACTCATAACGCCTGCCTCCGGCCCTGGCAGGTTCCGTCGACACAGAAATTTTTCTTTTCTGACCTTTGAACTATTTTTAATAAAATGGCTATTATAAAAATTTTATCAGATGGGCTTGGAGGAAAAAGGGTGTGGAGGGCTAGTTGCCCTCGGAAATCTTTGGACTCTTGAAAATTGAACTAGAACTTTCCATTTCTAATCAAATGAACCCCCTCTGAAGTTTATACGAGCACTCCTTTCATAAGAACCATATACGCCCCCAGGACAACACTTACAACGCCTATCCCCAGGGCTCTGGGGGGCGTTTTTGTTATCTAATTTTTTAACAATTTCAAAACACAGGCTATCTCAAAATTTGTAGCGGACGGGTTTAGGGAAAAAAGAGCGTGGGGGGGGGGCTAGTTTAACTCCCTCGACTCTTAAAAGCTGAACTAGAACTTTCAATTTCCAATCAAATGAACCCTCTATGAAGTTTATACGAGCATCCCTTTCATAAGAACCATACATGCCCTTAGGGCATAACTTAGAACGCCATTCCCTGTGCCCTAGGGGGTTGTATTGACACCGGAGTTTTTCTTATCCGACCTTTGAACTTTTTTTTTAACAAGATGTCTATCTCAAATTTTCATCAGATGGGTTTAGAAAAAAAAGGCGTGGGGGGGATAGCTTCCCTCGGATCTCTTTTGACTATTAAAAAGTGAGCTCGAACTTTCAATATCCAATAAGATGAGCCCTCTCTGAAGTTTATACGAACATCCCTTCCATAAGGCCCATATATGCCCCCAGTGCATAACTTACAACGCCTACCCCCGGGCACTGGTGGGTTGTGTCAACACCGAAATAGTTGTTATATGATCTTTGAACTATTTTTAACAAAATAGCTATCTTCAAATTTTTATTGGATGCATTTTGGAAAACAGGGTTTAGGGGGGGGGGGGCGCTGGTTACCCTCCAATATTAATTGTTGAAAGATCCATCAGTTCAAGAATTTATTTCACTGTAATTGTATTTTTATTTTCAATATTGTAAGAACTGGAAAAGAAAATATTTGTAATATAGTCCGTTTTCAGTTAAGCGCCAATGACGCAGAAGGCTTTTGGTTTTTATTTACAGTCAGGAAAGGAGGCAGTATCCAAACCCTTGTTTGTAGGGAAACTATATTCGTCTCTAACAACTTTAAAAAGAGCTAATAAATTAAACTGAATATTTGATGTATAATGATATTAATTGCTGAGAGCTCATCAGTTCAAAATGTTGCTATAATTTTAATGTTTATTTTCGATGTTAAGTATAAAAGAAAATATTTGTCATAGACTTGGTTTTCAGTGAAGCGTCAATGACGCAGCAGGTTTTAGATTTTTACAGTGAGAGAAGGAGGTCATACCCAAACTCTTGTTTGTAGTGATTTTTGTTCGTTTCAAGTTTGATTTTCATGTTCAATTTAAGTTTCACTTGTTTTAAGATTTATTTATTAATTAACATTAATATATAATGTATGTTTGTTTGAATTGATTGTTTATTTACTTTCTGTTCGTTTTAAGTTTCATTTATACTTCAATAGGACAATATTTTTTTTCGTTTCAAGCTTGATATTCATATTCAATCTAAGCATTACTCGCTTTAAGATCATTTTATTCATTTATATTACTACTTGTTGTATGTTTTTGCTATGATTGTTTATTTAATTTCTGTTCGTTTTGGGTTTCATTTATTGTTTAATAGTAATTTCTGGTCGTTTTGAGTTTGAATTTTAAAAGGTTTTTGTATCGGCTGAGCTTAAGTTTAAAATGGACTTTACTTTTCTTTGAAAACTTATTTTTCGGAAAGTTTTTTTTTATTATTTTTTACGAAATTACGAAGAAATTACGTTCTGGTATTGAGAAGGCATAGGGGTTTTGACCCTACTCATGTTAATGTTTGCTCGTTTTGAGTTTGACTCGGTTATTTATTATAATTTATGTTCGTCTTGGGTTTCATATATTTATTGATGGCGATTTTTCGTATTTTACGCTTGGAAGATTATTTGAATTTATTTCTGCTCATTTTTGGTTTAATGAGCCCTTTACCTTTCTTTGAAAAACTTGTTTTGTGAAAACAGTTTTTAAAATTAATTTATGTTCGTTTTTCATTGAAATAGTCATTTTCACGGGGGAAAAAATATTTTATATCTTTTCAGTTCTTTTCTATAAGAATCCATTGTTTAGCGTTCTATCTGTAGGCTGAAAAACTATCTCAACAATCTTTAGGCATATAAGTTTTTTTATGGAATGGGTGGTTGAACAAAAACCAGACGAGGCTCATTTGATTAGAAATTGGAAGTTATAACTCCCCTTTTAAGAGTCAAAAGTGACTGGAGGGAAACCGGCCCCCTCCCCCACGCCAATCATTTCTTAAAAGAAACGTCCAATCAAAATTTTTACACATTTATTTTCTTCAGCATAGTCGAAAGATCAAGTTATTATGTCTTTGGGGATGTCATCCCCCCACAGCCCTCTGGGCAAGGGCTGTAAGTTAAGGAATTCGTTCATTGTTTATATTTAGTATCTGTTATTGAAAGCAGTAGGCATGTTTGACCTTTACATTCCAAAAAGACGAAGAGCATTCAGGTGAGCCTTTCAGAGAATGTTGAGGGGAGTGTTGAACTAAGTCAAAACACGTTATGTGTACGCAGGTTGTCAAAAGGGTGTAATTCAGGAATGACTGAGTATATTAATTTGGGACTTTCAGGAAATAATAAGGGAGATAATTGCGAAAAAGCCTATGGCTTTCTCCTGTTTTGAATAAAATTAATAATCAATTGACCAAAAAGGCGATATTTGCACGCGTCTACTACTATTGCTACAACTACCACCACTTCTACTGCTACCACTACTACTACTACTACCACCAGTGCCACCAAAACTACTGCTTCTGTAGCGAGTGCTACCAATATTGAGGAGATTGAAATAAACATATGAGGAAACGTAGAGAGAAAAGTCGAGCCAAATCAAAACATATTCTCTGCATATAGATTGCTGATACAGGCATTTCAGCAATATTTTGGAACGGCTTACCATATCGGTAACTTCTGGGGCATCCTGAGTGAGATTTTTGACTGATCAAAAGGTAACATGTACCTGCTATTACTGTTATTAATACTACTGTTGCTACTATTACTAATACAACGCCATTACTGCTGCTACTGATCTTACTACTACCACTACTACTATG
Source organism: Artemia sp. Qi Xiang Cuo (assembly GCF_049724085.1). Taxonomy (NCBI): domain Eukaryota; kingdom Metazoa; phylum Arthropoda; class Branchiopoda; order Anostraca; family Artemiidae; genus Artemia; species Artemia sp. Qi Xiang Cuo. The sequence continues at coordinate 69,748,656 of NC_142806.1, read as the reverse complement.
ATACTAATAGTATTAAGGCTAAGCGTATGAAGGTGTAGATTTGACAAAATATTGAGGGTGAACTTGAAATAAATAAAAACACACTATGTGCATGCAATAGTCAAAAAGGCGTATCTTGAAAATGGATTTAAGGGCTAAATTAGAGCTTTTAGAAAATGCTTGCAGGGGAAGATCTATTGAACAAAAGATAGTGTGTTCTTGCTACTACTAACGCTACTTCCATTGCTACTTTAGCTGCTACTACTACTATTACTGTTACTGCTACCGAACTACTCTAGCTATTACTTTAGTTGCAACTACTTGTAAGGCCAGTAGTACTAAGATGAAAATAGCGTCAAGAGGGGGTCAAAAGGCCACATAAGCAATATTTTTGGAACGGCTTGCTGTATCAAGGTGAAACTTCCGGGGTATCACGAGTGGGATATTCAAAAGACCAAATGGTAACATGTACATGCTACCATTGTTATTAGTACTGCTGCTATTTCTGTTACTACTACTATGATGCTAGCACTATTAAGGCTAAGTCTATGAAAGGGAGAATTTGAGAGAATGTTGTGGGGAAATGTGAGCTAATGTGCATGTAGATTGTCAAAGAAACGTATCTCAGAGTTGAAACATCCAGAGAATGCTTAAAGGGGAAGATCAATTGACCAAAAGGTCATATGTGCACGTTACTACTAATACTACTACCACTAATACTTTTACTACTAGGCCTACTACTACTACTACTACTACTGCTACTACTATTGCAATTGCTACTTCTACTGCAACTACTTGTTCGGCTAAGAGCATTAAGATGGAAATTTCAAGAAGCATATGAATATGCAGGTTATCAAAAGGACATACTGGCAATGTCCTAGCAAAGGCTAATTGCATTAATTTGAAACTTCCAGGACCTGATGAGAGGGATGTTCAACTGACCAAAAGGCCATATGTTAATACTACTGGTGCTACTAGGACTGGTGCTATTAATATTAATAATCTTGCTAGTACTACTAATACTAATACTACTACTGTGGCTACTATCACAACTATGCGTAAGGGTATAAAGGTTAAATTTTCAGGAATTTTGTGAAAATATGAACTGAATCAAACACGCCGTCTTTGTCCAGGTTGTCAAAATGGTGTATCAGCAACATCTTAGGAACAGTTTGGTGCGTAAAGTTGAAACTAACAGTCCTAGTTTTGGGGAATTTTGAATTAACCAAAAGACAATATTTGCATCCTAATGCTACTGTTTTTACTCATACTACTTCTACTATAACTAAAAGGAAAAAGGTAAAGGATGCGGCACTAGACCCTTAAGGTCCAAACCGACGGTGCTGATCTCCGTTTCGTGGCCCTTCAGCCAGGAAGTGCAATGGGGGGCTGGGGGCCAGCCAACCTATGCTTTCGCAAACCCTTCCTGTTTACCTTCCCCAGATTTCTCCAGGTACCCATTTAGAGCTGGGTTGACTCTGGCTAAGCTTACAGGGTCACACCACTGACCCGCGTCCCAAACTAAGAAACTGACCACACCAGGGATTGAACCCGAATTCACGGATTCTCAGCCCAGCGCGCGTCCACTTAGCCAGAACTACTGCTACTATAACTACTGCTACCGTTATTACTACTTCTACTGCTACTACTATTTCTACTGGCACTACTAGTACTAATACTAAAGTTAAGGGTATTAAGGCCAAAAAATTTGGGAATTATTCAAACTGTATTGAAATAAATCGAAATGCACTATACCCACACAGGCTGTCAAGAGGACATATCAGCAATGCTTCAGGAACGGTTGATAGTACTAAGTTGAAACTTTCAGCGTGTGTTGAAGGGGATGTTGAAGAAAACCAAAGGTGCTATGCGCATACTGCTAAAACAACTATTGCTACTACGAAAGCTAAGGGTATTAAGGTGAAGATTTCAAGAAATATTGAAGGGAATGTCGAGCTAAATCGAAATAAACTATGGTCATACAGGTTTTCAAAAGGGCGACACAGCAATATCTCAAGAACGGCTTACGTTATTTAGTTAGACATGTAAGGTGAAGTTGTGGTGGATTTTGAACTAGCCAGAAGGCACTATGTGTATACAATAAATGCTACAACTACAGTTACTGTAACTAATGAAACTAAGGGTATTAAGGTGAAACTTTTAGAAGACGTTTAGAGGGAGGTTCAATTAAACATAAAACTATATGAATGCAGGTTTTCAAAAGGGCATATAAATAATATAATTGGCAGCACCGCTCTATTATAGCTAGCTCTATGATTTAGACTTTCAAAGAAGCTAATTTGATTGGAAATTAAATGTTCTAACCCACTTCTTTAAGAGTCAAAAGTGATTGGAGGGTAAGCAGCCCTTCTCCCAAGCCCCTGTATTTTCCAAACACATCCAATCAAAATCTAAAGACAAGCATTTTGTTTAGCATAGTAGAAACTATTCAGTAACTATGTTTCTAGAGATATTGGGTTTGCCAACACCCCACAGTTAAGCAGTTTATCCATTATACTTAAAAACTAAATGTTGCTTTAAAACTAAATCAAAACGCACTCTGTGTAAGATGGTTTCCAATACACCTCAGCAATATCTCAAGAACGACTGGGGGTATTAAGTTGAAAGTTTCAGGGCTGCTATTATTTCTACTTCTGCTCTTACAATCTAACTAAATCAAATCAGTATAAGTGTATCTGGGTTGTTAATGAGCATAGATACACTTTTTTGAGAATGTTAAGTTTTATTTTTCAACTCACCTTAAGGAAGTGTAAAACTAAATCAAACAATAGTGTTTGTATCAGGATCAAAAATTGTTGAAAAAGTTTCTCCAACATACTAATAGCAAGCCAAACTGGATTCTTATAAGAAAAAACAAAAAGATATATAATATTATTTTCTTTTTCCATGAAAAAGAATATGTTAATAAAAAAAAACATAATTTAATATAAAAACTTTTTCCACAAATTAAGTTTTTCAAAGAAAAGTAAAGAGCTCTATTAAACCAAAAATGAGCCACAATAAAGTCAAATATGTCTAAAATAAAGTCCATAAAGTCTTCCAAGCGTAAAAATACCACAAATAACTGCAATAAATAAATGAAACCCGAAACGAACAGAAATTACAATAAATAATCAAGTCAAACTAAAAACAAGGAGAAACTAAAATGAGTAGGGATAACAACCCCCATACCTTCTCAAGACCAGAACATAATTTGCATTTTACTGAGAAAAAAAAAAATGAACTAGGGTTGTCAGTTTCATATACATATGCTAATATTAATTCCTTTAAGTCATAATAATTTTTTGTTTATTAAAGTAAAAAATGTGTAAACATTAAAATGTATTTTGTTTTCAGTAAAGTGCAAATTAAGTTTTTCAAAGAAAGGAAAAAACTCCATTAAACCAAAATGAGCAGAAATAAAGTCAAAACAGTCTACCAAGCGCAAACCCGTCACAAATCACCATCAACAAATAAATGAAACCCAAAACGAACAGAAATCATGGACAGCGAAATACCGTTGCCCTAGTAAAGAGCGATATGGGCGTAATGTAGCCTATATTATTATTTTTTGTTTTTTTTAGACAAAGGGCACTTTGGATAAAAGCAGTTGTTGTAGAAAGTTCGCAAGGGGTCCATTCAATTGGAAATTGCAATGTGTAGTGCTCTTTTTAATAATCGAAAGGGGTTGGAGGGCAAATAGACCAAATCCGCCCCCCCCCCTATTTCACCAGATACATCCAATAAAAATTTTGAGATAGAAATTTTGTTCAGCGTAGTTGAAAGGTCCAGTAATTATATATTTTAGAGCGACACCCTCACACATCCCTCAGGGCAAGGGTTGTAAGTTATGTCCCAAGGGCATATAATGTTTTTATGGAAAAGGTGGCCGTATAGACTTCGGATGAGACTCATTGGACTACAAATCAGAAGCTCTAGTGCCCTTTTTGAGAGTCAAAGGGATCAGAGGGAAACTAGCCTCTCCGCCTCACGGCCAATTTTCACCAAATGAATATGATAAAAATTTTGAGATAACCATTTGTTCAAGAAGAGTCCAAAGATCACATAACAAGTCCTTTGGAGTTGACGCAACCCCCCAGAGTTTGGGGGAAAGGGTTTTAAACTATGGCCCGGGGGCATATAAGTTTTGTTATGGAAGGGATGGTTGTGTGGACTCTAGAGGAGACTTGTTCGATTGGAAATTTAAAGTTTTAGTTCCCTTCTAAGAGTCTAAAGTGATGAAGCGCAAATAGCCCCAACCCTGACATCTTCTTTTTCCCAAATGCATCTAATAGAAATTTTGACATAAAAATTTAGTTCACAATAGTCCAAAGATCATATAAAAATCCCTTCAGAGTGGACACAACCCACCAGAGCCCAGGGGGAAGGGTTGTAAGTTATGCTCCGGGCCACGTAAAGCTTTTACGGAACACGCGGTTGAATTGACTCCGGATTGGGTGGGGCTCATTTAATTGGATATTGGAAAATCCAGTGCCTAAAAAACTAAACAGGGCATGGGAGAGAGGGCTATCAGCCCTCCAACGACTTTTCAAAATCCCCCTCATGATGTCCTGAAAGTTTCAACTTAATACCCTCTGCCGTTCTTGAAATATTGCAGGTTCTCTATTTTGATAAAACGGATGCATATAGTGCCTTTGGGTTTAGTTTAGCATGCCCCTCATCGTCCTCCAAAGTTTCTCCTTAATACCCCTAGCCTTTTCAGATGCTCCCAGAATTAAACATTCCCCCCGTTTTTTAATAATAATTTCTGCATGTAAACAATGAGCAAATCGCATAGTTTACAATCCTTGCCTCGAGGCTTTTGGAGGGGAGGGGGGGGTATTATGGTATCCTTGGCGGCTTAGCTATTATAAGTTTTGACTAGTTTGTACAAAATGATAATTTCAAAATTCTGATCAGTGTTTGATCAGTGTAAATTCTAGCCAAACTGCATTTGAGTAGAATTTTCTGTACTTTTTAACCCTTATAATCCTAAAATGCTTTTAATCGCCTCTCTTTTTAAGGTGAAAGTGTTCCGTTGATGAAAACAGCATTGCCAAACAGAACAGATCTTCTTTACAATGAAAAGGAACACTCCAGGCACACCCTTTACTGCGGAACTAGAGTTGTACAAGCCAGGTATTTTGAAGGAGCTAAGGTAGTGTAGGTTTATTCCTTTATAACTTTTGTTTATCGTGGCTGTTGGGAATAGCTGCAGCCTAGTAAAGATCAAACTACAGTTCATAGCAGCAGAAAAAATGTAATTGAAAAAAATTAGAAAAAGGATCACTACTCTGTATAAATTATGTTTCCAAGCTGTTTAAATTCCCCAGCCTCCTCCAAGACATCAAAACTAACCTTCAAAGGCGGGAAGTTAGTGACAAAATGCTGTTACCCGATTTTTTTTCATTGTGCTGGTTGAAAACCAAGCACGTTTGACCAAGTTTTAAAGTTCAGTGACATTTTGCTGCAGATCTTCTCCTAGATGTGCTTCGCAGATTAAATCATCAGAGAAATTCTTGTCATAAATAGTTCAAGCTCTGGTTCAGTTGGTCTCCGTAAATGAATTTGCACATTCTGGATATATATTCGATAAGAACGTCGAAACTCACGACAGCACCAATCTGATGGCTCAAACAGAGCTGCGAACACTACTCCTCCCTCCCCATCTGTTCAAAGCTTCGCTATCTATCTTTTTCATTAAGTACCAATCTAATAAAAATCCTTCCTAATGGCCTTTTCCCTCCCTATTAGGGGAGGTTTTACGATTCTAAAACATTGCAGACATCACTAGTAAATTTTTGGAGTGAAATATGTTGCAATGCTTTCATTACTGTCACAGCTATAACCACCTTAAAATTAACACTTTTTCGGTTTTGTATATTATTGGTGGTAAGTTGGTAATTGATTGAGTGGCTGTTTTTTGGAGCCAGAGGATTTGAGCTCGGGCTACTCTGGTGATCAATGATTAATCGGTGATCTTCAGAAATTTAGTTAAGTTTAAAACTCTTCTAGATTTAGATTATGTGGATGATTTAAGCATATTGTATGGAAATGTTGACAAAATAAATGAATTTTCGAAGTTTTTGATAGTTCAGGGTTTCAAGAATAGGTTTGATAATTAATTTAAGAAGACTAAGTCGCTAAGACTAGGAAAAAGGGAAGATGAAGAGGGTAAATTGGGTAACGGGAGGATTTAGCAAGCAGACAGCTTCACTTACCTTGGTAATACTATTAGTAAATACGGTGGGTGCAGTGAAGATCTTAAACGTGGAATAGTCAAGGCCCAGGTTTTTTTTTTTTTTTTTTTGCAACTGAAAAACGATTGGAAGCGGAGGAAAATGATTCAACAAACCATGATGATAATATTTTAAGCTGCACTGATGGCAGTTTTCAAGTATCCTTCTGACGTGCGGGTGCTCTGAAAGACTGAGGAGGATTCGCTAAATGTTTTCCAGAGACATTGCCTACGGATTGTATTGGATACCCGACTGACAGACTGTATATCAAAATGTAAGCTCTGCGTAAAATGTGGTTCAATCCTGATTTCTAGAGCTATAATGAGGGGTTAAGGTTTTTAAGACACGTAGTGCGAATGAAGAATCGTAGTGCGAACGAAAAGCAGGTCCCTAATGGGGGGGAAAGATATCGTAAATATAAATTTCAGGGAAATGGGAATTTCCTTGGAGATTGTAGAGAGAGGCTTTGAGTAGGTTGGGATGGAGGAGAAGCGTGCGTAGCTGTGTTGGCCTCAAGCAGCTTGATGCTACACTGAGTTATTAGTAGAAATAATACTAAAAACTAAATTATTTAAGCTAGAATATTTTAAAAAGGGGGTCTTGCAAAAACGAAAATTGTAATTGACTACACTACTCTTTATAATTGTTGCTGAAAAATAAATGTGAAAAAATGACCAGGGCCAAAGGCAAACGCTCCCAACCTATTCAGGTGTAGGAAGGTTGCTAAAAGTCTGTTTTACAGGATTTTAGCTACTATATAAGATGGGTATCTGGTTTTAAATACAGTTGGTGTGTTTACAACCATGACCGAAGATTATGGTCGAGATTATGTTTCAAGGAGGGTGTTTCAGGTTATAGACCTGACAAATCCAGAGTTAACCTATTCATAAAAAAAGGTTGGGAAACTTTTAATTGTGGAAACTGATGTTAGTATAAAAATTTGGAATTAAAGTTCGTCAGAGGAAAAACTTCATCCTTATGAGCGAAGTGGTTTAATTCCCTTATCTTGAACCACTTACCCTCTATCTCTTAATTCCCAATCGAAAAGTAGCTAAGACTATGAGAGCTCCCATGTCTCTGGTTTAATCTAAAACGAGTCCAATTTTAAATTTAAGGTCAAGGCAGTTGTTCTGCGAACTGGATACATGACTCAGAAAGGAAAACTTGTGTCTTCAATCCTCTACCCATTACCTGTTGATTTCGAGTTTGAAAGAGATTCACTGAGATTCATCGGAGTGTTAGCCCTAATAGCTCTTTCTGGTGTTATTACAAATATTACAAGGAAGGTAAGGCTCAAATTTGCTAAAAATTGTATACCAATTAGTTTATTATAGATTTTTATTGAGAAGAAATTTCATTCAAAGGTTAGCGTCGTAAAACTCCGTTGCTACAGATTTATTGAATTACAGCCATGTTACAAACGCATCATAAGTCGCCTAAAGCCAGTACACCTGTGAACATTTCTTCATCTCGTCAATCCTGCTCAATTTAAAGCTTCTTCCTATATCATCTATGCATTACTCCAAGAACTCATGTCAAAAATATATCTAGTGTCCAAAATAAATATTTTGTAGTTTTGTTTAAAAAGATTCTGAAGTATTCAGCCTTTCTCTGAGAATATCAGGTTACCAAGTTGTAGCCCGGTGGTTCAAAAGGATATATGTAGCCCGACGGCCCGAATGATAAATGGTAACAAAATAGAGATATTGCTTGTATAAAAACGTTGTGACATGAAAAGTCTTCATTCTTTTTAATGGCTTCAAATTTCACAAGAATATAGAAGGACCAGTCAGGTTTTAAATAGGCGAGTTTTTTAATTCTCTTTCAGACGTAAGGTTGAGGAATAGTGTGGGTGCTATTACCGACTCTGCTATTCAGAGGAGTCACTAGCCAAAATTCTGGAGGGGAGGGGGGCTAATGGACTTTACCAACTGTTCGTTCATTCTACCGATGGATTTGGGGGATATTGCTATTAGATTATATTGCTATTGCTATTCAACATTAATGTTACTTCATTTATTTCCATCGACCCATTCACCTAATAATTAAAAAAAAAACAATAAAATAGTGACGCTTCGTACCACTTTTGACTCAATGTTTTTACCAACTGGCTGAAAATATCGGGTGAGCGTTCACCCCTGCTGCTACCTCTATTAACAACTCATTGCTGCACTAATCTTCCTAACGACAACACAGCTGCTTACGCTCCACTTTCAGCCTAATCTATTCAGATCTTCGAATGTCATCCCTTTCATGGAGTTCCAATCTCCTTTAAATACATTTTTATTGCCTCTCGTCTCCAATTCCTGGGATGACCTTCTTTTTGCTTGGCCCCAGATGGATGGCCAAATCCACATCTTTCGTAATGCACATCCCACATTGATGAAGCGGGGCTATGGGTGGTTAGGGTAAACCACTCGACGCTTTCCTTGGTTTCCCCTGAGGTACCCATGAGTATGCACAACTCAGCCCAAAGTATTAACAAAAAATACAAACAAAGCCCATGACCTCATTGGCTGAATAATTAAGATTGCTTGGAATAATTTCTGCTGGAGTGCGAGTTAAATCCGAGATTTCCTAGTACCTAGCTAGATCTTCCAACGATCGATCAGCAGACTGATCTGGCGGTTATTTTCATAGCATTGTTAGTGTAAAATTTCCCGCTCAATACAAACCAGATAGTTTTATCTCGTCATTCCTCATTCTTCACATAATTAAACTTTATACAATTTTTGATATCCTTGTGCAGCTATTTTTGGGAGGTAGGGAAGGCTAGCCTCTGTGTACCCATCTTTGCATCTGATTGCTGAAATCATTGTAATATCAATCTTCTATTTTTCAGTATTTGAACGGTGAAGAAGGAATATTTGTAATTTTTCTGTCCTTGGATTTGCTGACCATTGGGGTGCCTCCTGCTCTCCCCGCTGCAATGACCATAGGGAGCTTCTATGCCGCAAAGCGACTAGTTACAAAGTCTATTTTCTGCATCAACCCAAGAATTATTAATATTGCTGGATCATTAAATTTAGCCTGTTTTGACAAGGTACTATTGACTTTTCTTTTATTTAGCTGACGTTTTTTTCTTTGTCTATTGATTATTTAAATATTTTTTAATTTGTATTTGTTCATATATGTTATTGCTTTTTAGAAGGAGGGGAAGGACGGTTTCAGCAATATTTTAACCATAGAAAGCCAATAACGCAAATAGAGCTAAATAATTATGAGCTAAATGACAAAAAGATTCTACAATTTGTATAGATTCTGCAAAGCAAGCTAAAATATTGCTAAAAATTGGAATCTTGAGCCAAATGTGAAAAAGACAAGTAATTTCTGAAAGCACCTATAGGATAGCTGATACAGTTCCAATCCTTGGAACATGAGGGGCTGACATGGTATGTTCTAGGTGAAGAATGGCTGGGGGGGGGCAAATCTGAGCACATCTTTCAATAGTATTTCTACTGGAAACTCTTCACAGAGGGATCTAATTTCTTTCTAATTTTTCAAATATTGCCTATGTTAACTTTTTTTTAGAACTTTTTTCTCTTTTTTTTTTATTTGTCAGCCCCATCTGTGTTAATCGAAGTAATAGAGGGGGCTGAAAACACCATTGATAACCCTTAGCCCAGCGAAAAACTATCCCTATCTTGTGTATTACCTTACATAAATAAAGTAATATAAATACCTTGTTAAGATAATTAAATTAAGGTAATTAATTAGGCTAATTAAAAACAACAAAGTAAAACCATTTTGTTTTTCACTAGATATTGTAATTTTAAGAATTTCTTCTTATTTAGACCATCAAGCAAAAAAAAAAATCCTGCTAAAAGCATAAATTGTAAAATTGTTAGATATCTCATTTTTCTTAGGTGCAAAATATTAAAGTTCTATAGCAAGGCTAATTTTGCAGACTGGAACACTAACAGAAGACGGTATGGATTTTTGGGGCCTAGTACCTTCGTTAAATGGCTGTTTCTTAGAAGAAGTAGAGAAAACTTCCGAACTTGTTAGAAAACTGCCAGTTAGAATGCTTGAAGGGATGGCGACATGTCACTCGTTGACATATATTGACGATGAACTAGTCGGGGACCCTTTGGAACTGAAGGTAAGAATCTTATTTTCAATTTTACTGCCACTGCAAACTCTTTTCTGCGTTAAGTATCTGTGGGTGATGCACTAGGGAACATTTCTCGTTCATCCTACCCTGTTCAAATATTTTGTTTTTACTTTCCAAGAAATGTCCAATTATTTAAGTTCGTTGTTTTAACCATAGCCAAGTGGAATTTCTGGCTATTGCCACCTTGTAGGCTATTTGATGAAACTAGAAAAAATGTTTTGCCTATGGTAGTATTATTGGTAAAAAGTGTGTGTTTGGAAGAATAGGAGGATAAGTCTTCGAACCAAGATTAGGATATTGGAAGCTACAGTGATGACAGTGTTCTAATATGGGTCTGAAGCATGGGTGCACCGAAGAATGAAGGAAGATTTGCTAGATGTTTTCCAGAGAAATTGCTTAAGGATTGTTCTGGGTACCTGGATGACCAACCGTATTTAAAACAGTAGACTGTACGTAAGGTGTTCTTCAATCCCACTTTTTAGAGTAATAATGATAGAAAGGTTGAGATGACTTAGGTACGTTCCGTAGATGAAGGATGACAGATTGCCAAAGATTGTCCTTTTCAGCCAGCAACCTAGGGCTAAACGGAAAGCAATCGTCCGTAGTGGGGGTGGGAGGATGTCGTAAAGAAATATTTAAGGGGAACGTGAATTTCCGGGAGGGGAGTGTAAAGAGGGAGGCTTTGAATAGATTAGAATGGAGGAGAATTGTGCATAGCTCTGCTGGACTTAGGCGGCTTGGTGCGGCCGTGAGTTGTTAGTAGTAGAAGTATTAGTAGAAGGAAAGATGCAAAAATGATGCTAGTGCTTTTTTTTTGTTAGATACGGCACTTTAAACATTTTAAATTTTTATTATAAAGTAAGTTACTAAACACTTCTTATTCATCCCTATGATTCATTTTTAAATCAAAATTGCCATTCGTTAACCTATATTGAGAATGAACCAATAGAACTGCTACTGCAATTTTGTCACATATTCAACCCAGGTTATCTGATACACTTTTGAACCTTCCTCTCCATCCTCTTCAAAATTTATGTTTTTCATGTTACTTGAAGCTCCCTAGGACTTTGATTTCTTTTTCTGACCACATATTTGCCTAGTCTGGCTAGATCCTTTTCTCTTTTCCACCTTTTAAGCTATTTTGTCAAACTATTTGAGTCTTACTATATAGATATCTTCTAGTCTGTCTGTTTATTTGTTTGGTGGCATCCAGGGGATATTGAGTCCAAGTAGTCAATTGAAGCAAGAAACTGATACAGACATCCTGGAAATTGACACAAAAACCCTGGAAACTGTCACAGAACCTATCATGATTCTAGTGCCAGATTTCAATGAAACACAATATTTTAAATAGTTTCATTGAGTTGGTAGGAATTTTTCTTCGGATCCAGCAACGTATAAATTATAAACATGTACAATCATATAAATATTTTCGAAGATTACACTGCCTTTCCATGACGTACAAATAACAGTTTAATAGGGTCAAATCCTATTATTTATCAGTGAAAAAAAATAACAAAATCTCTGGATATTTCGGTCACATGTACAGTGACCGAAATATCCAAAAATTGTGTTATTGTTTTCACTGTCGAACTAAAGAATTTGTTTCATTTTTACTGATATTTGTATATATTCACATAACAATCTAAAGAGAAAGTGCTCGTCTATTGATTTAATTCATTTTTCAAAAGTATGCAGTCACTCAATAGGCAATCACTCAAACGCTTGCCTGAAACTTCCTTCAGAAAATTATATTGGTACATTTATATTGTATGTTTATATTGTATATTTCATTTTATCATTTTATTTCATTATATTATATATTTTATTTCATTGTGTATTTCAATTATATTGGTATATTTCACTCCTCAACATTGCAGCTCTTAATATGCTGTCTGTCGCTCTCTTCTTATTTTCTCTCACCTGTCATAGCTCGTCACTATACCTGTCTTAATACTAGTCTTTGTGCGGGTGACAATTTGATAAAAACAAAGAGATAAAAAAAATATCAAGATAAAGAAAATAAACGAGACTACGGCTAGTAGATGGAAAAGATGAACTAAAACGACGCAGATATTTTGCCTGTATGAAACAAGGCGTCTTCAACACTAAAAAGAAAAAGGAAACCTAAAATAATCCATAAAACCTAAAATTAAATAATATCTAAAACTAAGAAAAAATGTCTATATACACAATTGAGACTACTATGGTTGATTACCACAGAAATGAAGTTTTGTTCTGCGGTGCTCAACCACAGTAGTATCAATTGTATATTTAGATATTGTTTTTTTATTTCTTAATTTTATATTTTAATTTAATTTTAGGTTTTAAAGATTATTGCAGGTTTCATCTTTATTGTTAATGTTGAAGGCGTCTTGTTTTGTACAAACGAAATATCTGAATCATTTTAGTTTGTCTTTTCCTTCTACTGGTCGTAGTCCCGTTTTTTTTCCTTATCTTTAGATTTTTTTTTTCTCTTTGTTTTTAACAAATTTTCATCCGCACAAAGACTCCAGATTAGTTAGCACCAATTTTTGTACCAATAAGCAAATCATAAATATAAAAATAATGAGCATAATCTAATCTACGAAGTTGACTAGTGTGTTTCTCTTATGAATTTTCGTATGCAAAATATTTTGTCATTTGTCAAATGTCGTGTCAAATGTCATTTTTTCAAAATGTCTTGTTTTATACAGGCGAAATATCTGAATCATTTTAGTTTGTCTTTTCCTTCTACTGGCCGTAGTCCCGTTTTTTTTCCTTATCTTGAGATTTTTTTTTCTCTCTTTGTTTTTACCAAATTGTCATCCGCACAAAGACTCCAGATTAGTGAGCACCTATTTGTGTACCAATAAGCATGTCATAAATATAAAAATAATGAGCATAATATAATGTACGAAGTTGACTAGTGTGTTTCTCTTATGAATTTTCGAACGCAAAACTTTTTGTCATTTGTCAAATATCTTGTCAAATGTCATTTTGTCAAAATGTCTTGTTTTATACAGGCGAAATATCTGAATCATTTTAGTTTGTCTTTTCCTTCTACTGGCCGTAGTCCCGTTTTTTTCCTTATCTTGAGATTTTTTTTTTCTCTCTTTGTTTTTAACAAATTGTCATCCGGACAAAGATCCCAGATTATTGAGCACCTATTTGTGTACCAATAAGCATATCATAAATATAAAAATAATGAACATTAAATAATCTACGAAGTTGACTAGTGTGTTTCTCTTATGAATTTTCGTACGCAAAACTTTTTGTCATTTGTCAAATGTCTTGTCAAATGTCATTTTGTCAAAATGTCTTGTTTTATACAGGCGAAATATCTGAATCATTTTATTTTTTCTTTTCCTTCTACTGGCCGTAGTCCCGTTTTTTTTACGTATCTTGAGATTTTTTTTTATCTCTTTGTTTTTACCAAATAATCATCCGTAAAAAGACCCCAGATTAGTGAGCACCTATTTGTGTACGAATAAGCATATCATAAATATAAAAATAATGAGCATAATATAATCTACGAAGTTGACTAGTGCTTTTCTCTTATGAATTTTCGTATGAAAATATTTTGTCATTTGTCAAATGTCTTGTCAAATTTCATTTTGTCAAAATGTCTTGTTTTATACAGGCGAAATATCTGAATCACTTTAGTTTCTCTTTTCCTTCTACTGGCCGTAGTTCCGTTTTTTTTCCTTATCTTGAGATTTTTTTTTTTTTTATTTGTTTTACCCAAATTGTCATCCGCACAAATACCCCAGATTAGTGAGCACCTATTTGTGTACCAATAAGCATATCATAAATATAAAAATAATGAGCATAACATAATCTACGAAGTTGACTAGTGTGTTTCTCTTATGAATTTTCGTCCGCAAAACTTTTTGTCATTTGTCAAATGTCTTGTCAAATGTCATTTTGTCAAAATGTCTTGTTTTATACAGGCGAAATATCTGAATCATTTTAGTTTGTCTTTTCCTTCTACTCGCCGTAGTCCCGTTTCTTTTCCTTAGCTTGAGATTTTTTTTTCTCTTTGTTTTTACCAAATTGTCATCCACACACAGACCCCAGATTAGTGAGCACCTATTTGTGTACCAATAAGCATATCATAAATATAAAAATAAGGAGCATAATATAATCTACGAAGTTGACTAGTGTTTTCTCTTATGAATTTTCGTACGCAAAAATTTTCGTCATTTGTCGAATGTCTTGTCAAATGTCATTTTGCCAAAATGCCTTGTTTTATACAGGCGAAATATCTGAATCATTTTTGTTTGTCTTTTCCTTCTACTGGCCGTAGTCCCGTTTTTTTTCCTTATCTTGAGATTTTTTTTTCTCTCTTTGTTTTTACCAAATTGTCATCCGCTCAAAGACCCCAGATTAGTGAGCACCTATTTGTGTACCAATAAGCATATCATAAATATAAAAACAATGAACATAATATAATCTACGAAGTTGACTAGTGTGTTTTTCTTATGAATTTTCGTAGGCAAAACTTTTTGTCTTTTGTCAAATGTCTTGTCAAATGTCATTTTGTCAAAATGTCTTGTTTTATACAGGCGAAATATCTGAATCATTTTAGTTTGTCTTTTCCTTCTACTGGCCGTAGTCCCGTTTTTTCCCTTATCTTGAGATTTTTTTTCTCTCTTTGTTTTTACCAAATTGTCATCCGCACAAAGATCCCAGATTAGTGAGCACCTATTTGTGTACCAATAAGCAAATCATAAATATAAAAACAATGAGCATAATATAATCTACGAAGTTGACTAGTGTGTTTCTCTTATGAATTTTCGTACGCAAAACTTTTTGTCATTTGTCAAATGTCTTGTCAAATGTCATTTTGTCAAAATGTTTTGTTTTATACAGGCGAAATATCTGAATCATTTTAGTTTGTCTTTTACTTCTACTGGCCGTAGTCCCGTTTTTTTTCCTTATCTTGAGATTTTTTTCTCTCTCTTTGTTTTTACCAAATTGTAATCCGCACAAAGACCCCAGATTAGTGAGCACCTATATGTGTACCAATAAGCATATCATAAATATAAAAATAATGAGCATAATATAATCTGCGAAGTTGACTAGTGTGTTTTTCTTATGAATTTTCGTACGCAAAACTTTTTGTCATTTGTCAAATGTCTTGTCAAATGTAATTTTTTCAAAATGTCTTGTTTTATACAGGCGAAATATCTGAATCATTTTAGTTTATCTTTTTCTTCTACTGGCCGTAGTCCCGTTTTTTTCCTTATCTTGAGATTTTTTTTCTCGCTTTGTTTTTACCAAATTGTCATACGCACAAAGACCCCAGATTAGTGAGTACCTATTTGTGTACCAATAAGCATATCATAAATATAAAAATAATGAGCATAATATAATCTACGAAGTTGACTAGTGTGTTTCTCTTATGAATTTTCGTATGCAAAATATTTCGTCATTTGTCAAATGTCTTGTCAAATGTCATTTTGTCAAAATGTCTTGTTTTATATAGGCGAAATATCTGAATCATTTATTTTGTCTTTTCCTTCTACTGGCCGTAGTTCCGTGTTTCTTCCTTATCTTGAGATTTTGTTTTCTCTCTTTGTTTTTACCAAATTGTAATCCGGACAAATACCCCAGATTAGTGAGCACCTATTTGTGTACCAATAAGCATATCATAAATGTAAAAATAATGAGCATAACATAATCTACGAAGTTGACTAGTGTGTTTCTCTTATGAATTTTCGTACGCAAAACTTTTTGTCATTTGTCGAATGTCTTGTCAAATGTCATTTTGCCAAAATGTCTTGTTTTATACAGGCAAAATATCCGAATCATTTTAGTTTGTCTTTTCCTTCTACTGGCCGTAGTCCCGTTTTTTTTCTTCATTTTGAGATTTTTTTTTCTCTCTTTGTTTTTACCAAATTGTCATCCGCACAAAGATCCCAGATTAGTGAGCACCTATTTGTGTACCAATAAGCAAATCATAAATATAAAAATAAGGAGCATAATATAATCTACGAAGTTGACTTGTGTGTTTCTCTTATGAATTTTCGTACGCAAAACTTTTTGTCATTTGTCAAATGTCTTGTCAAATGTCATTTTGTCAAAATGCCTTGTTTTATACAGGCGAAATATCTGAATCATTTTAGTTTGTCTTTTCCTTCTACTGGCCGTATTCCCGTTTGTTTTCTGTATCTTGAGATTTATTGTCTCTCTTTGTTTTTACCAAATTGTCATCCGCACAAAGACCCCAGATTAGTGAGCACCTATTTGTGTACCAATAAGCATATCATAAATATAAAAATAATGAGCATAATCTAATCTACGAAGTTGACTAGTGTGTTTCTCTTATGAATTTTCGTACGGAAAACCTTTTGTCATTTGTCAAATGTCTTGTCAAATGTCATTTTGTCAAAATGTCTTGTTTTATACAGGCGAAATATCTGAATCATTTTAGTTTGTCTTTTCCTTCTACTGGCCGTAGTCCCGTTTTTTTCCTTATCTTGAGGTTTTTTTTTTCTCTCTTTGTTTTTACCAAATTGTCATCCGAACAAAGACCCCAGATTAGTGAGCACCTATTTGTGTACCAATAAGCATATCATAGATATAAAAATAACGAGCATAATATAATCTATGAAGTTGACTAGTGTTTTCTCTTATGAATTTTCGTACGCAAAAATTTTCGTCATTTGTCAAATGTCTTGTCAAATGTCATTTTGTCAAAATGTCTTGTTTTATACAGGCGAAATATCTGAATCATTTTAGTTTGTCTTTTCCTTCTACTGGCCGTAGTCCCTTTTTTTTTTCCTTATCTTGAGATTTTTTTTTTCTCTCTTTATTTTTACCAAATTGTCATCCGCTCAAAGACCCCAGATTAGTGAGCACCTATTTGTGTACCAATAAGCATATCATAAATATAAAAACAATGAACATAATATAATCTACGAAGTTGACTAGTGTGTTTTTCTTATGAATTTTCGTACGCAAAACTTTTTGTCATTTGTCAAATGTCATTTTGTCAAAATGTCTTGTTTTATACAGGCGAAATATCTGAATCATTTTAGTTTGTCTTTTACTTCTACTGGCCGTAGTCCCCCTTTTTTTCCTTATCTTGAGATTTTTTTTTTCTCTCTTTGTTTTTACCAAATTGTCATCCGCACAAAGACCCCAGATTAGTGAGCACCTATTTGTGTACCAATAAGCATATCATAAATATAAAAACAATGAGCATAATATAATCTACGTTGTTGACTAGTATGTTTCTCTTATGAATTTTCGTACGCAAAACTTTTTGTCATTTGTCAAATGTCTTGTCAAATGTCATTTTGTCAAAATGTTTTGTTTTATACAGGCGAAATATCTGAATCATTTTAGTTTGTCTTTTACTTCTACTGGCCGTAGTCCCGTTTTTTTTCCTTATCTTGAGATTTTTTTTCTCTCTCTTTTTTTTTACCAAATTGTCATCCGCACAAAGACCCCAGATTAGTGAGCACCTATTTGTGTACCAATAAGCATATCATAAGCATAAAAATATTGAGCATAATATAATCTGCGAAGTTGACTAGTGTGTTTTTCTTATGAATTTTCGTACGCAAAACTTTTTGTCATTTGTCAAATGTCTTGTCAAATGTAATTTTTTCAAAATGTCTTGTTTTATACAGGCGAAATATCTGAATCATTTTAGTTTATCTTTTTCTTCTACTGGCCGTAGTCCCGTTTTTTTCCTTATCTTGAGATTTTTTTTCTCGCTTTGTTTTTACCAAATTGTCATCCGCACAAAGACCCCAGATTAGTGAGTACCTATTTGTGTACCAATAAGCATATCATAAATATAAAAATAATGAGCATAATATAATCTACGAAGTTGACTAGTGTGTTTCTCTTATGAATTTTCGTATGCAAAATATTTCGTCATTTGTCAAATGTCTTGTCAAATGTCATTTTGTCAAAATGTCTTGTTTTATATAGGCGAAATATCTGAATCATTTTAGTTTGTCTTTTCCTTCTACTGGCCGTAGTTCCGTTTTTCTTCCTTATCTTTAGATTTTGTTTTCTATCTTTGTTTTTACCAAATTGTCATCCGGACAAATACCCCACATTAGTGAGCACCTATTTGTGTACCAATAAGCATATCATAAATGTAAAAATAATGAGCATAACATAATCTACGAAGTTGACTAGTGTGTTTCTCTTATGAATTTTCGTACGCAAAACTTTTTGTCATTTGTCGAATGTCTTGTCAAATGTCATTTTGCCAAAATGTCTTGTTTTATACAGGCGAAATATCTGAATCATTTTAGTTTGTCTTTTCCTTCTACTGGCCGTATTCCCGTTTGTTTTCTTTATCTTGAGATTTTTTTTTCTCTCTTTGTTTTTACCAAATTGTCATCCGCACAAAGACTCCAGATTAGTGAGCACCTATTTGTGTACCAATAAGCATATCATAAATTTAAAAATAATGAGCATAATATAATCTACGAAGTTGACTAGAGTGTTTCTCTTATGAATTTTCGTATGCAAAATACTTTGTCATTTGTCAAATGTCTTGTCAAATGTCATTTTGTCAAAATGGCTTGTTTTATACAGGTGAAATATGTGAATCATTTTAGTTTGTCTTTTCCTTCTACTGGCCGTGGTCTCGTTTTTTTCCTTATCTTGAGATTTTTTTTTCTCTCTTTGTTTTTAACAAATTATAATCCGCAAAAAGACCCCAGATTAGTGAGCATCTATTTGTGTACCAAAAAGCATATCATAAATATAAAAATAATGAGCGTAATATAATCTACGAAGTTGACTAGTGTGTTTCTCTTATGAATTTTCATACGCAAAACTTTTTGTCATTTGTCAAATATCTTGTCAAATGTCATTTTGTCAAAATGTCTTGTTTTATACAGGCGAAATATCTGAATCATTTTAGTTTGTCTTTTCCTTCTACTGGCCGTAGTCCCGTTTTTTTACTTATCTTGAGATTTTTTTTTCTCTCTTTGTTTTTACCAAATTGTCATCCGCACAAAGATCCCAGATTAGTGAGCACCTATTTGTGTACCAATAAGCAAATCATAAATATAAAAATAATGAGCATAATATAATCTACGAAGTTGACTAGTGTGTTTCTCTTATGAATTTTCGCATGCAAAATATTTTGTCATTTGTCAAATGTCTTGTCAAATGTCATTTTGTCAAAATGTCTTGTTTTATACAGGTGAAATATCTGAATCATTTTAGTTTGTCTTTTTAATTCTACTGGCTATAGTCCCGTTTTTTTCCTTATCTTGAGATTTTTTTTTCTTTCTTTGTTTTTACCAAATTGTCATCCGCACAAAGACCCCAGATTAGTGAGCACCTATTTGTGTACCAATAAGCATATCATAAATATAAAAATAATGAGCATAATATAATCTACGAAGTTGACTAGTTGTGTTTCTCTTATGAATTTTCGTACGCAAAACTTTTTTTCATTTGTCAAATGTCTTTTCAAATGTCATTTTTTCAAAATATCTTGTTTTATACAGGCGAAATATCTGAATCATTTTAGTTTGTCTTTTCCTTCTACTGGCCGTAGTCCCGTTTTTTTTCTTCATTTTGAGATATTTTTTTTATCTCTTTGTTTTTACCAAATTGTCATCCGCACAAAGACCCCAGATTAGTGAGCCCTTATTTGTGTACCAATAAGCATATCATAAATATAAAAATAATGAGCATAATATAATCTACGAAGTTGACTAGTGTGTTTCTCTTATGAATTTTCGTACGCAAAACTTTTTGTCATTTGTCAAATGTCTTGTCAAATGTCATTTTGTCAAAATGTCTTGTTTTATACAGGCGAAATATCTGAATCATTTTAGTTTGTCTTTTCCTTCTACTGGCCGTTGTCCCGTTTATTTTCTTCATCTAGAGATTTTTCTCTCTCTTTGTTTTTGTCATGGCTTCTCAGTTCGGCTTTAGATCTTTCATATGACATTCTGGACTTGATTCGCGCTTATCATAGTCTTAGAATCCCTACAGTCTGATTATATGAGAATTTTATGAGTATTTTGTGGCAAAAATTCCTAGTTTATAACCTTCAATTTGAGCTCATTTTGGTTCAGTACTATTTTCGAAGGGTTTCATATTATTTTGGAAATTTCCATAGATATATTTTCGTACTAATCTTTAATGGTTAAGATGAACTGGAATATTCATTCCTCTACTGAATCAAACATTAAGTGGCCTATACACACTTTCTTTTCTTTTATTTTTTAAGAGTATTTTGAATATCGGTCACTATGAGCTGTAGATCGCTCTTTATTTGTCTGCAGCTACTGCTGCATCCATGATATCAAACTCTTCATGGTAATAAACTGTAAGGAAAGAGAGATTCGTGCACTACAAATTCTCTAAAAAATTCCCAATAATAATACATGCGTCAAATACAGAAAGTAACCTACATTTTATTCACAGGTATTTGAAGCATCTGGATGGACATATGAAGAATCTGAGAGGTCCGATTTTTCAAAGTTCGACATGATGATAAACGCCATAGTTAAAGGGACTCCGCCGGAAAAGACTGTAAGAGCTCTTCCATTCTAGGTTTTTTTTTTCAGTTGAAGCGAAGCCTCTAACCTTGTTTTGTATACTAAATAAGCACGTAAAAATGGGTAGTGACATGAATGAGACTTTTATTAAGGCAGTTAAGATAGTAAGTGACGTTAGTTGTTGGTTTGATGTGGAGATAGGATTTGAGAAGGGTTGTATCCTGTCCCTGTATAAATAGATTATCCTGGCAAACTTTACCTCAAGGAACACGCCCAAAGCTGTGGAAATACTTGTCATCAAATGGGAAGGTAAGACTGACGTGGACTTAGAATATGCAGACTATTTTACTGTCCTAAATGAACATGTTAGCGAAAAGAATGAATTTGTGGAAATTTATAGAGTTCGGGTAGCAGACTTAGCACTGAAAACTAATATTAAAAAGACTTTGTCGCTTAGACTCATAATAATAGGAGGTTGTAAAGGTGGTGTTAGATGTAGGGGAAAAATATCAAGTTTCACTTACCTGAGATGTAGAAATGATAAAAAAATGAGATAGTCAAGGCACAGGGTGTTTTTTTACACCATTAAAGGGGTTAAGAAGAGCAGGAAAATTTTTTTGAGACCAAAAACATTCAAAGCGACGGTAATTACGCTGATTAAGTGCGGTTGTGAATTGACTGTGCTTCAAAGGACTAAGGAAGATTTATTGAGTGAAATCGTCTAAGAATAGTTTTGAGACTTTGATCGGCCCCATACCACAAACCATATGGGGTTGGATCGCACTTTTTAGGGCTATATTTAAAGAAAGGTAAAGATAGATGGGTCATGTTTAACGGATGAAGGATGACAGATTTCTAAAGACTGTACTTTTTGGCCTTCCATATGGACCCCTTTTCAAACCACATTTGTTCGTAATAATCTCCTTAATAGAGATCATCACAGGCTGCAGGTCAAGTAGATGAGTTGTTTTCTATTTATCAAGATAGGAATTCTTAAAACAAACTTTCCCGACAAAATGATAATGATATGAGCATTTCTCAAGCAGCTACACGGCTGAGATAAGTTCAAAAGGGATTATTCATCATATGTGTCTGAAATTCCTAACAAGCATTCTTAAGCTTTTTACGTCCCGCCCTCCTTCTGCTTGCCTTGCCCGCCTTCGGGCAAGGCATTGTTGTTGTCGAATCAAGGACTTTTGCAGATCGTGCGAAAGAGATTGGACCAAAAGTTTTCTCCGATACTTAAAAAAAAAGCTTAGTACATTTTATTGATTTGTCTGTCATCCTGTATTTTATTTGGCTCTCAAATTCTTAGAGTTTTCCATGTTTATCAGGATTCGTTAAATCCCTCTTACTGTTTTTAAACAAAAAGTTAGAAATTGGAGGTTTTATCGTCAATAAATGACCACAAAAAATAAACCAAAATTAAGGCGAATTGACAAAACGAAAATCCCATCAGGCAAGGCATTGTTGTTGTCGAATCGAGGACTTTTGCAGATCGTGCGAAAGAGATTGGACCAAAAGTTTTCTCCGATACTTAAAAAAAAAGCTTAGTACATTTTATTGATTTGTCTGTCATCCTGTATTTTATTTGGCTCTCAAATTCTTAGAGTTTTCCATGTTTATCAGGATTCGTTAAATCCCTCTTACTGTTTTTAAACAAAAAGTTAGAAATTGGAGGTTTTATCGTCAATAAATGACCACAAAAAATAAACCAAAATTAAGGCGAATTGACAAAACGAAAATCCTAAAGAAGAGAGAAACGAGGATAGTCGTTTCTCCCAAATTCAGCTGCACTGACACAGGTTATAACGGTAAAATTCTACTTTAGCTACTTTTGTCTATCTTGGAAAATGGTTAGGTTAGGAAAATGAAATTTTCAGGGATTGATCTACAGGCTAAACTATGTCCCGGGAAGGTATTTTGAAGTGTCTACCTCCACTCCTTCTCCCTCTAGAGGGTCCTGACCTCAGATGACTTTTAAAAATATGTGTGTAATAAAAGTGAAACCTTGCAAAATAAGTCTTCTGCTTAAATGAAGTGCAAAAAAAATATTTTCAGCTTCATAACTTTGCTCAATCCCAATTTATAAGGTTTTAAAGATATGCAAACACATTACCTAAATTTTGAAAAAAAAAATATTGATATGGCTTAAAATTCTACTCGAATAAAAGGAATTGCATTTTCAGAACTAAAGCCAGAGAATAAGAAACTAATAACTGAAAATTAAGGAAAAATATTGTTTTGTCAAAATTTTAATAGATATAGACCTGTCATGTAGGCAAATTTCAGGACCCTCTACAGGGAGAAGGAGTGGAGGTAGGTTCTTCAAAATAACTTCTCGGGACATACTTTAGCCTGTAGAACCATACCTGAAAGTTTCATTTTCCTAACCTAAACTCTTTCCAAGATAGCCAAAAGTAGCTAAAGTAGAATTTTACCGGATATAACATAGATGGCCTTATATCTTAGCTCCTAATAATTAGATGACGTAACTAAGCAGTAATGCATCATATGTGTCTGAATTTCGTAACCTGTATTCTTAAGCTTTGTATGTTCTATTGATTGGTCTGTCGTTTTGTTTCTGATTTGGCTCTCAAAATTTTTTAAGTTTCGATGTTTATCAGAATTCGCAAAATCCCCCTTTCTTTTTTTTTTACAAACAGTTAGAAAATGGAAAACTTATTGACAATAAATTGACTATAAAACAAACAGAAATGTAGAAGAATTGAAGTTTGTTCTTTGGTCACAGGGTCAGACCTTTATGGATCCAAATTTTTTGCAGAAGTCGTCTAATTGAAGTTTAAATGTTTTAATTTAAGTTTGAAGTTCTAATTGAAGTTTAGATGCCTATGAAGTTTAAATGTTTCTTAAATCAGGGATTTCTATTGCTAGTTTTGGTACTCAAGAATATTAAAAAATCAATATAGATATTTTTCATACAGACACCTGGCGATTATCAATGGGAACATTACTTGCGACCGTTTCGCTAGCAAACCATAAGTTAATAGTAAAGTTAATAATATTGTTACTACGAATCTTTTCACTACAATTAATTGTTCATTAGTATCTAGAAGATCAGATCCATCATTGATAACTTAATATTTTTTCGTTATTTTAGGGGGAGGGGTATTGAGGCAAGTATTCCACGTGACTATGGCCTTGAGCATTTGACTTAAGGTATGTACACATTTGAATCTAGAATGAAATAATTTAATCGCTTTTTTCCTCTTTTTAGGGTAACGAAGATCACACTGTAGGAATTGTCAAAATATTTCCGTTTGCGTCATCACTTCAACGAAGCAGTGTTGTCACTAAAGTAATGACCAGTGATTCTTTTGATTTCTACTGCAAAGGTTCTCCTGAAGCAATTATAAAGCTGTGTCAGCCCCCCTCAGGTTTGATTTAAGCTTTATCTTCAGCTATATGTGTAGTGTAGTTGTATGTTGGAGTTTGTCTAGTCAGTAATTTACATTCTGTGATTGTCTATTCAAAATCAAGCCAAAAAAATGTGTTGGGTTGGTCGTGTTAATTCAAAAAGCTGTTTGCGATATATTTTGTAAAACTGAGCCTCTCAGCCTATATTCTTAAACTCAGTGTGTACTCTAGCTTCATTTGATCCATTTCCCCGTATCTTGCTTGATTCTTTGGAAAAAAATCGTAACTGAAAAAAAATCACTATGCGATGAAGAAAAACACTAGATATAGTGACAAATCACTAAAGATGGCACCCTGTATATCTTCCTTGTTTCTCAACATACACAAAATTTACTGAGTTGACCTAGTGTTTACAGGGTCCTATTTCTTTTCTTAGGAAAGGGGTAAAAGGAGAATACGGTACTAGACTCTTTTTTTCTTCTCCCGTACTCTTTTTGTCTGTGCCTATGATATTGTACTTGGAGATAGCAGCTGATTGCACCTCGCTCTTTACATCAAGTATCGAGGAGTCAAATTCGTTTCGTCCAAACTCTCTTTCCATTACTGACCGTTTAAAGTCGCACTAGAGCTCTACGGGGTTGGTCTGTGCTCCCCTGTTGTTGTTTTTTTTTTTTTAACTAACCGGGTGTTGTTTTTTTTGGTACTCCTGAAGATAAAATAAAAAATCAATCTCATTTCTGTCTCTTTTTTTACTCTAAGACTCCCTGCTTAATTGTAATCTAATTCATCACTATTTCACTATCATTTCCCTTACTTTACTACTTATCTACCTTACCTCTTACTCGGCATTCCATAGCTTTCTACCTTTCTAATTCCTCACACGCCTAATTTTTTGTCTCCTAATACATTTTATCTACCTTTTTCCTAAAAACATTTTTTTAAAATCAATTTCCCCATTCATACGATTCTCCATCCATTAATTTACGATACAACAATTTCAAAATTCACATTCTTGCTACCCACGGCGGCAAGGGACTGCTCCCATTCATTAGGCCTGTAACATATAACATTAAAATACAAATTTACAATGCATATACATTTTTTAACTTTAAAATACTTACACTCTTCTTAAAACACTTTTCACTACATTTACATAAACAAAAAAAGCATAGCACTAATTTTTTTTCAATACATCACATTTCTTCATATTCTGCTTTCGCTGGGCCTTGCATTATTGCTTAGCTATAACAATCCTCAAATAAATTTCCAAAAAATCAAACATTTCACAATCCAGGTGAATCGTATCCCCCTCAATACATAAAATAAATTCCACTAACTCAACTCTAACTCTTCAAATCTAAGGCTTCAAATCTAAACTCTATAATCTAAGTCTCAAAAACATTAAATCTAAACTCTATAATTTTTCTTTTAATGGTACAAAATCCTATATTATTTCTATATTCCCAAAAATTATATTCAATCATAAACCGTATTCATTCTAAAGATTCAATTACATTTAAATCTTACCTAATATATGAACTTAAAAATACTAAAACAAATCTTGAAGCTAACTATTATAATCCAAAAATGTTAATTAAACTCTAAAATCAAACACTTAATTAAAACTTCGAAATATTTAGCTTAAATTCTAGTACTATTCCATAAATATTTATTTCCATCTTTTTTTTTAAATACCAAAATTGAAAACTCCCTTTTCTAATCTTCTATCTAAATCTTTACCACAAAATGAGAAAACAAAAATCATATAAATATAAAACCTTAAACCTTTAAACCCTATAATTTTTTATCAACTCTCCTTTTACCTTTTTATTTTTATTTTTAATGACACATCCTTACCCACCAAGACACAAAAAGTATTCCATTCTGTTTCCACACGATTTATCACATCATAATATTCCTTCTGCTTTTCTTTTTGCTTCCGCGTGTAATGAGAAAAATGCGATACTATATACACTATTGTCCTTATATGGGTCTCATCATCTACTTTTAGGTACACAGGTTTATCTAAATTAACTTAATTTTTTTTACCTGTAACACTTGCTATTAAATTCCTCAGCCCTGCTACATTTGTTTCTTGTTTTTCACATTCTAACATTACGTGACATTGCGTTTCTGGTTTTTTCTCGCATAGCTTACGTAGTCCATTACTACCACTCATATTCATCTTTACTTTTGAATCTTCTGTGGGTAACAAATTATTCATAAAGAAGCACAACAGGTTGCAACAGGCAAATTTATAGTGGAAGAAACTGTTTCTTTTTTTTGTAATATTCCTTAAGTTTTTCTTTGTCAACTTTCCCACTTATCTCAAGCGATATTTCTAATATTTCTATTTCATAAATTTTTTCGAATGCTTGATTATATTTTGGAGGATATTTCTTTTCTTTTCTTTTCTATGTTTCATACCAAGCACTTGTTGGTGAATCTGTTTTCCTCATCATTTGTTCCAACATTGGCCTAATGAAAAGTTCTTTCATCTTACATTCCACATGTATGACTTGAAGGCCTGCATGATTTCTTTGTATGAACATATTGTCTGTTTTCAATTTAGGTGGAAACTTTTCATTCTATATGTACTGTTAAATTGCACTCACAATTTGCTTTAGATGTGTCTTTTTGGGTTGTGAAACAAAGGACAGATACCATAAAACTGGGCAAGCATAAGTATTCACATACTGGGCTTTCTGATAAACAGTCAGACCTCTTCCATATCCTTGTCTAATGGCATTTTTGAATTTTGATATCGTATTTGTTCATTTTTCACTTTCCGTTCCGTTCCAACTTCTTTGAAAAAACATATCCAGTATTGTAATTTTGTTCTTTCTCGGAATTCCCTCACACACCTCTTCGGCTTCGTCTCCCAATGATAGCATTTCACTCTTATTTCTATTGAGCTGTAGCTTGAAGATGTCACAATATTCATCTATGCACTGAAGGGCCGCCTTGAAATCATCTTTAGTTTCTGTGCACATTGTCAGACCGTCCACAAAACTGTTCAACTTCATTACCACATTTTCTATTATATTATAATGTTATTTCCTTTTCTAGATATTTAAGTAAAGGGTCAAAACACTGTTCAAAGAGTTAAAGACTCAGCGGGCATCCTTGGCGCACTCCATTTTCTGCTTCAAATTCTCCCGTAACATCGCTATTCACACAGATTACTTGTACTATTTTTTCAATTATCCTGTTCATCCGCTTTATAAATGTCTCGTGGAAAACTTAGTCATTCATGATCCATACTAGAATTTTTTTTCTTATTTTATCGAAGGCCTTTTTAATATCATACCTCTTTATCCTGTACTTTAGTTTCTTTTTTTCCTTTCAACTTCCTGCTTGTATTATTACATCTCTTGTATTAGCCAATACATCTGCTGTTTCCCGGTTTTCTAATGCTCCTCTTTGATTTACACTTAGTATGGATGGTAGCACCTTTTTTAGACGGTTTGCTAATACTTTAGACATAATTCTGTAATCGCAATTTGTGATACAAACTGGCCTCCAGCTGTTGAGGTCTTCAGGGCTACCTTTTTTCGGTATTAATTTCATCATCCCCAAACACTGTATCTCGATATCATCGTTAATTTCTACTACAACTTTCTATATAAACCTTATATGCCCCAGGGCTTAACTTACAACCCTTGCACTGAGGGCTCTGAGGGGGTTGTCATCCTCAGAGACCTAATCTCCAGAACTTTCAACTACGTTGAACACAATAGATATCTCAAAATTTTGATTGGATGTGTTCGAGAAAATGGTTAACAACTATTAAAAAGGGCACTAGCCCTTTCAATTTCCAATTGAATGAGCCCTTTTTGAAGTTTCTACAACATCGGTTTCTATAAAAACCTTTTATGCCCCCAGGCAATAACTTACAGGCCTTGCCCTGAAGACTGTGGGGGGAGTGTCCTGCTCAAAGGTATAATTTCACGAACTTTCAACTTCGTGGAACAAAATGGCTATCTAAAATTTTTGATTGGATGTGTTTTTGGAGATTGTGGGCGTGGAAGGGGTGTTAGTTGCCTTCCAATCACTTTCAACTATCAAAAAGGGCACTAGCCATTCAAATTTTCAATCGAATGAGCCCTTTTTGAAGTTTCTACGACAATGCTTTCTATAAAACCTTATATGCCCCCAGGCCATAACTTACAACCCTTGCCCTGAGGGCTCTAGGTGGGGGGGGGGGTTATCCTCAAAGACCTAATTTCCAGAACTTTTAACTACGTTGAATAAAATGGCTATCTCAAAATTTTGATGTGATTTGTCTGGGAAAATGATGGGTATGAGATGGGGGTTAGTTGCCCTCCAATCATTTTTAACTTTTAAGAAGGGCACTAGCCATTTTAATTTGCAGTCGAACTAGCTTTTTTGAGGTTTCTACGACAACACTTTCTATGAGATCCTTATATGCCCCCAGGGCATTACTTACAGCCCTTGCCCTGAGGGCTGTGGGGAGTGCCATAATTTCTATCTGGAAATCAACTACGTTGAACAAAATGGCTATTAAAAATTTTGATTCGGTGTGTTTCGGGAAATGGTGGGCGTAGAAGGGGTGCTATTTGCTTTCCGATCACTTTCGACTATTAAAAAGGGCACAAGCCACTCCAATATCCATTTGAATGAGCTCTTTTTGAAATTTCTACGACATCTTTTTCGATACAAAGTGCCCTAAAGGAAAAAAATAATAAATAATACATTGTGCCAACATCGTTCTTATATTCCCCCAGGCCATAACTTAAAACCATTTCCCTGAGGGCTGTGGGAGAGTGTCCTCCTCAAAACATAATTTCTATCTGGAAATCAACTACGCTGAAGAAAATGGCTATCTCAAAATTTTGATTGGATGTGACGGGGAAATGGTGGGCGTGGAAGGGGTGTTAGCTGCCTTCCAATTACTTTCGACTATTAAAAAAGGCACTAACCGTTCCAATTTCCAATCGAATGAGCCCTTTTCCAAATTTCTACGACAACTACTTCGATACAAAGTGCCCTGGTATTGAAAAAGAAAACAAAAAATAAATAATACATTGTGCCAACATCATTCTTTACTTAAGCAGCGCTATTGCGCTGCCTATGATTAAAAATATCTGTCAGACGTTCTGCGATTTCTTCGATATGTGTCTTATAAAATTCGTAAGTTATTCCATCGAGTCCTGGTGTTTTATTGTTATTCGTCTCCAGTATAGCTTTCTTTATTTCTTCTTTTGTTAATTTGACCGTCAGTATTTTATTTTTTTTTCCTTTGTCAATTGATTATATTCAATCTTCTGGAACAATTCGTCCACTCTCTCTTTCTCTTTCTTCTTCTGTCTCTCTTGTAAATACATTTCTGTAGAAGGATTTCACTTCTTCCATGATGTCTTCCATTTTCTAAGTTTCCGCATTTTTCTTTTAAACTCTTTTAAGATTAGTTTCTTTTGCTGTTTTTTTCTCTTTGCAAATAAGTATTGTTGTTAGTTGTTCATTCCTTATCTGGTCCTTGAATTTTGCTCTCATTTTGAATTTCGCTCACAATTGGCAATAGCTCCTTAGAGTCCAAACCGATTTTACTGATCTCCGTTTCAAGGCCTTTGAGCCAGGAGGTGCAATGGGGGGCTGGGGGCCAGCTATCCTGTCCTTTCACACACCCTTCCTGCTTAACTTCCCCAAATTTCTCCAAGTACCATTTACAGCTGGGTTGACTCCGGCTGAGCTTGCAGAGACACGCCACTGAACCCCGTTCCAAAACAAGAATCAAACCCCTGCCCTTTGGACAAAGGATTTCAAATCCAGCGCGCCAACCACTTGGCTAGGATTTCTTTCCTTAGGTTTTAAAATACTAAGGACTGTGAAAATCTTTTGGGTTAGGTAAGTGTAACCTTACCCAGCCATATATATATATATATCTTTGAAATTAATAAATAACAAAGATTCAAATTTTTATGAAAAAGACCTCCATTTGAAGCTATGCAGTTTTGAAAATGGATGGCGCGAAATTGAAAGAGAAAAGTAAACTTGGGTAACAAAATCAAAAGCAGTTAAAAACATATACCCAAACAGTGTAAAAAGCTATAGCTTTCCTTTGAAGGTGCATTTTTCTTTAGGGATCAACATATTGTTAATGCTTGAATTTTGACGGACACAATGCGTTGTCAAATGTAACTAATTTGTTTTGATGAGTCAATGTGGCAACACTGACGAAATTCTGATAATACTCTATAAACTTCGTAGTCTTGAAATAACCAATTCGTCCAAGGGCCAAAAGGTATTGTCCCTGGCATCTCAAGACAAGTGGCCCTGTTAAAACTCATCAATTAATGTCCTTACAATTGTCTTGAACATTCCAATAAATTGACAAAGGATACACCAATAATAATAATAAGCCACAAGACATAAAATAAGTCACAAACCAATAATGTAGTCCAATAAACCAACAATGTCTCGTGGCTGTAAATAAGTGTAAATAAGCTGTGTAAGATCTAAATAAGATTACATTTTAGCACAAGATATGTATAAAGCTGTTAAATTGAATCATTTGATGATCCTATTGAATCATTTTGATGAAAAATTAATAGCTCTAGAGATCTGGCAATAGTCAAATAAATTACTAGTTTCAATAGCTAGTATTTCCAACATTAACTGGCTGCCGTCTTTAACTGGCTTACCATCTTTAAGTAAGTCCACAAAAATCACCTACTGATGCTCAGAATACTTAATTTTTACGAGAACTAAGGCCTTTAATCTTCTTCGAGTAGTAAGCTTTTCATGGCAGTAAATAAAAATGTAAAAGAATGTAAATGAGATTACATCTTTGTATAATATAAGATAAAAGTGGTATAAACTTTGCATATAAACTAATAAAAAAACGATACTTGCATGATAACGCCCGTTTATCATGCGCCTGTCGTTAGCGTTTTTCAGCTGAGCGTGAGGCAAGACAAAGAAAAGTGACAGAATAGACGGAAAATATATAATCTGGGGTATATATTTATACAATAGGGGGTGGGGGGTTAAGTATTTGGACAGCTGGAAGTTAGAAAATAATCCTTACTACGTAATATTAAAAAAAAATTTATACCTAATACAATAGGCATACAGATCCACTACACTTAACCCCCCCCCCCCCCCCACTCAATATGCAAATATATAGCCCAAAATTTGTTTCTAAAGTTATTTTTTATCTTACTTTGGTATATTTCATTAGGATTGAGTGTCAGAGAAACATATTAGAAGAACATTAGGCAAGGTGTATTTCATACAAGTACCCTAAAAGCTATTATATGGGATCATTTTGATCATGGTATTTATTTTATTAAAAATCCAGCTCTAGAGATCCAATAACAGTCAAATCATTTACTAGTTGGAACAGTAGAGTGAATATTTTGTATTCACAACACTAACTGGCTGCCACCTAAAATGTTTGTAACACGGGAAGTTCTAAAACTGAATCACTGGAATCCTTAATGCTGGAATTTTTTTTTAAAAGCTTTCTGTCGATGAGATTTAACTTATAAGTTGCAGAAAATATTTAAGTCTCTTTCGATATTGAATATGAAAGAGGTGAAGTAACTGACAAAGCTTTTGGGTACGAATAATCTCAGTGAGGTATATTAGAAAAGTTTTGGTCAAAGTTTTTTTTTTCACTTTTCTATGGTACTGTCACTTTTGTAACATAAAATTGGGGCTTGAACATTCAGTTTCTGTTCTTTTGGATCTTGTCACGATATTATATGAGCTTTATAACTTTGAAGAAGGAAATGCTTCCATGGCCATCCTTCTCTGGAAAACGTAAATTCAGTAGTTCTGATAGATACTCGGACTTGAAATCTCAGCTATAGGGTTCTCTGACATGCTAAAGCTGGTGGTACAATTTAAATCTATATCGCCGGTTTTTGGTTGTTTCTAGGTTTTGCAATTTTTCTTAAGCCAATAGGTTTTCTTAGCAACTTGAAATTAAATGAATTTTAAATATATGGAATCGTCATGAAAAGCATATTCTTTAGATTTATATATTCTTTTCAAAATTTTTGTAGCGTTTTGGTTACTATTAGTAGTTTAGTACAGGTTACAGCTCGTGGGAATCCATGCGAAATGTGAATTGTAGGATTATGGTCTAGTAATACCTGAAACAAAAATACAAATTCTATGTTCGGAACCCTGCCAAAATGAACTTGGTTCCCCTAAAAACGAAACTCTGCCTGTGTCAAATACATGGCACGGAAGCTCTATTTATTCTCTTGAGGTTAAAGGTTTACAATCTTATTTACATTTTACGAGTCCAATAAGAGAGTCATACTCCAGCCATTTACCCGTGCCCCAGCCATTTAAGCATTTGCCTCTCAATTACTTAGACTATCTGTCTTGGCTTTTCTCGGTCTACAATTAGCCATGTCTTGATGCAACCTATGCAACCTATTGCAAAATACTATCATTGCAAAATATAATATTATCAATGAGTTCTGAAATAGTAGTCTCTTATTCAAAATACGTCATATTTTAAACACAATTTTTGTTCAATTTCTTTCTTTCCCTAACCTGTTTACTAATTTGCCCAAACATCGAATGCCATCAATTGTACAATAAGAATTACCGGTAAATTACTGGCTTTGGCAACCGTGTTTTAATGAATCCTTTTATCTCAGCTGTATATAGACTTAAAAAGACCTGCAGTCTGAAGAGTTTCACGAAGCAGTTTTTCACTACACCAAAGTATTTTTATCCAATGAATCGAGTAAAATTGAACTAGTTTTATATCAAGAAAAATTTAAATGTATCTCTAGAATATCTTAAATTTCATTATAACTTTCCCCTGCGAGTTAACTTAAGGTGTCAATTTGAAGTTTAAAAAGAAAATTTAAATTCAAAATTTTTAAATTAAATAAGGGGGAAAATAACCTAGTTTGGTGATCTATGGTGGTTAACCTACCCTTAGATTCGTCGTTAGGGCAGCTGCACATATACTTAGCTAAAAAGGGGAGGAAATCACCTATCTGGTGATTTATGGTGGCAACCTTACCCTAAGAAATTCTATTATGGCGGCTGTTTGTTCACTTAAAAAACAGAGTGGTTAAATATTGGAATGCAACATTCTTTTTCTAAGATCAATTATTTTTCAGTGCCAGCTTATTTTCATAGAAAGTTGGAACACTATACAAAACAAGGTTTTCGTGTCATTGCTTTAGCTCACAGGGAAGTGAAAGCTAGCATTTTGAAAATAGAGAAGCTTCAACGTGAAGAACTAGAAGATAATTTGACTTTCCTCGGTCTGATTATTCTAGAAAATCGGCTGAAAGAAGAAACAGTACCAGCTCTCGAAACACTCAGCGAGGCAGGAATACGTTCTGTAATGATCACAGGTATGTTTTGTATTCATCTTATGCTATGCTGCATCTAAGTAGATCTACTTAATTTTTTAATTAAGTAGATCTACTCGATCTACCTCAACGCCTCGCTCTTTACGCTAAATTTTTTTATTTAAAAAAAATAAAGTTGTGAGACAGAGTTAAACTTCAGCGCAAAGAGCGAGGCGTTGAGGAGGGGACAGCTCCTTTCATATACGGAATAATTTCTGTTCGTTTTAAGTTTTAATGTTGCTCCATACTTTCAGTTAAACCAACTGTTTTTTTTATATTTAATTTCTGAGAGTTTTTGAATTAAGACAGCTTTGATTTGGCTCATCGTACATGAATAATTAAAACGAAATTTGCATATTAATTTTACTTTTTTTTTTGGCTAAATGGCTTTCTCGAAATTTTGTTCTGACGTAACTTACAAATTTACTTACGTAATGAACTTCTATATTCGTATGTTTTTATTACGTATATTAGGGAGTTCGTCCCCTTTCTAATATCTCGCTCTTTACGCTAAAGTTCGACATTTGTTCGAATCAAAAACCCCTGAATAACAAAGGCCGGTTAATTAGAATAGATAGTTCTTTTGAAAGTACTGAAAGAACCTTAGCGTAAAGGGCGATGTATTGACTAGGGGGTGAACCCCCTCATATACGTAGCCTAATAGTTTCTTTTCATTTAAGTTTTAATATTGCTCCTTACTTTCAATTGAAAAAACTTGTTTTTTTATTTAATTTTTGACAGTTTTTTTAAATAAGGCTGAGAAATCCGGCAAACCCCTTCATTGAAATGTCCCTTCTCCCAAGAAAAAATACTCCATGGAAAGATCCTTCCCCGTAATCCCCTCCTCCGAGATATAATATATCCAGTCTTAGTGACTGGATATATTATAAATGGATACATTTATATAAACAATATAAATGTTTTTACTTTCATAACTGTAATAAATCAAATAATATTAACGTTTTGACTACTAAATATCAGCATATGTATATTAAACTGACAATTCATATTCATTTGTATTTTTTTTTTCAGTAAAGTGTAAATTATGTCCTGGCCTTGGGAAGGCATAGCGGTTTTGAGCCCTACTCATGTTAATTTCTGCTCGTTCTGAGTTTGACTCGGTTATTTATTGTAATTTCTGTTTGTTTTAGGTCTCATTTATTTATCAATGCTGATTTGTGGTAGTTTTAGGTTTTGTAGAGTATTTGATTTTATTATTGCTCATTTTTGGTTTAACGGAGTTCTTTACTTTTCCTTGAAAAACTTATTTTGTGGAAAAAGTTTTTTTTAATTAATTTCTGTTCGTTTTATATTGACATAGTCTTTTCAGGGAAAAATAAAATAATTGCTTAAATCTTATCAGTTTTTTTAAGACTTTATAGTTTGACCTGCTATTTGTATGCTGGAAAAAAATGTTCAGCAATTTTTAAAAACATACATCCTTTAAAGAATATGGACACAAATAGTGGTGTTTAATTTAGTTTCATACCTTCTATAGTTGACCTGAAATAGAAAACTTGATACCATTCGCAAAAAAATCTATTTAATTTCTTTGATACATTGGATACACTTACACTATTTTGATTTGGCTAAATTTTAAGAGTAGAAGTTGCCCCGAAAGTTTGAACATAAGAGCAGAAGTAGCCCCGAAAGTTTGAACATAAAACCCTCAATCGTTCTTGGGATACTGCTGAGATGCCTTATTGGGAATTAGTATTAACACTGTGCATTTTGATTTAATCTTAAGGCAACATTTAGTTTCTAAACATAATGGGCAAATGAGAGAGTGGGCGTGGGAGGGCGACTATTGACCCTCAAGTGCCTATAGACCATTAAAAAGGGCATAATCACTTTCTATTTTGAATTGAATTAGCCCTTTTCGAAATTCCTAAGACAACTCCTTCGATTCTGAGTGCCCTGGTTTAAAAAAAAAAAATAATAATAATACATTGTACCCCCTTCGATCTTTACTATAAAAATTTCCAGCCTTCCAATCACTTTCGACAATTAAACAGGCACTAGACCTTTCAATTTCCAATCGAATGAGCCCTTTTTAAGTTTCAACGACAACACTTTCTATAAACACCTTATATGCCCCCAGGTCATAAATTACAACCCTTGCCCTGAGGGCTGTGAGGGGGTTGTAATCCTTAAAGACCTATTTTCGAGAACTTTCAACTACGTTAAACAAAACGTTTATAAAAACCATATATGCCCCAGGGCATAACATACAACCCTTGCCCTGAGGGCTGTGAGGGGGTTGTCATCCTCAAAGACATAATTTCCGGACGTTTCAACTACGTTGAAAAAAATGGTTATCTCAAAATTTTGATTGGATGTGTTTGGGGAAATGGTGGGCGTGAGAGGGGGATTACTTGCCCTCCAATCACCTTCGACTATTAAAAAGGGCACTAGCCGTTTCAATTTCCAATCAAAAAATTCCTTTTTAAGTTTTTACGACAACACTTTCTATAAGAAAAACTTATATGCCCCCAGGGCATAAATTTCAACCCCTGCCCTGAGGGTTGTGGGGGGAGTGTTATCCTCAAAGATGTAATTTCCAGACTTTTTAACAGCGTCGAACAAAATGGCTATCTCAAAATTTTGAATGGATGTGTTTGGGGAAATGGTGGGTGTGAGAGGTGTGTTAGTTCTCCTCCAATCACTTTCGACTATTAAAACGGGCACAAGCCCTTCTAATTTCCAATTAAATCAGCTGTTTTTGATGTTTCTACAACATCAATATCTATAAAAACCTTATATATCCCCAGGGCATAACTTACAACCCTTGTCCCAGATAATTTCTTAAACCACATGGGCCTGACAACACATACACAATGAAAAACGACAAAACATGGGGTTTTTATATGCCAAATTAAGAGACTGTAAATGTTGGCCTCGCGATCTATTCGCGGATTTTTTTCCGTATCGAGCGTGTGCCTCTAACATAACCCGGGTGGGTCGTTTAACCCTTGTCCCGAGGGCTCTGAGAGGGGCATCATCCTCAAAAACCTAATTTCTAAAACTTTTAACTGCGTTGAACAAAATAGATATCTAAAAATTTTAATTGGATGTGTTTGGGGAAAAGCTGGGCTTGAGAGGGGGGTTAGTTGCCTTCCAATCATTTTCGACTATTAATAATGGTAATAGACCTTTGAATTTCCAATCGAATGAGCCCTTTTAGTAGAAGTGACCCTATTGATCGTGACACCCACCCCTGCTGCAATCTACAATTTAGTTTAATGCCGACGGGACATAATTTATTCAAGGATTATCGATCGAGTCTAATGTGGGTGTGTCAAGGTCAATCGATCTGTTGTTGTTGTTGTTTGGCCACGTGCGAATGACATGAGGGGTGATTTACATAATCGATGGGGGACATAATTTATTCAAGGATTATCGATCGAGTCTAATGGGGGTCAAGGTCAATCGATCTGTTGTTGTTTGGCCACGTGTAATGGCATGAGGGGTGATTTACATAATCGCTCAGGGAATTATTGATTTATGACACTGTGGGGTGATTTACATAATCGCTAGGGGAAATTATTGATTTACGATGGGGGAATTATGAAACAAACATGGCTTCATTGTTGTTTGGTTAGCTTAACCTGTGAACTTGATTTACATAATCGGCGGGGAAATTGATGATTCACGATGGGGGAATTAAGAAACAAACATGACTTCATTATTGTTTGGTTAACCTAACCTGTGAACTTGATTTACATAATCGGCGGGGAAATTGATGATTCACGAAGAGGGAATTAAGAAACATTAAGGCTTCTTTAATCTGTGATTTACATAATCGCTAGGGGAAATTATTGATTCACGATGGAGGAATTATGAAACAAACATGGCTTCTTTGTTGTTTGGTTAGCTTAACCTGAGAAATTGATTTACATAATCGGCGGGGAAATTATTGATTCACGAAGGGGAGAATTAAGAAACATTAAGGCTTCTGAAATTGATTTACATAATCGCTAGGGAAAATTATTGATTCACGAAGGGGAGAATTAAGAAACATTAAGGCTTCTTTAATCTTAGGTCTGAGGGATAAACGTTCATTAGGACAGAGAGAAAAATTAATATTCTATTTTTAAATAGGGCTTCATTGATCTTTAGTGTCAGGAATTATAATTGACATCACTTGTTATCTTGGAAT
>NC_142806.1:69703459-69705959 GCF_049724085.1 Artemia sp. Qi Xiang Cuo | reverse complement strand
ACCTACACAATTAGACTAAAAATGAAGATATTTATGCAGAGTTTCAACTAGCTATGGCTAAGTTTGCTAAAGACAAGCTATTTTCTTGCGAAAACCCACAAACTCATAAAAATGTTCAATGTTCCATTAGTACCTACACAATTAGACTAAAAATGAAGATATTTATGCAGAGTTTCAACTAGCTATGGCTAAGTTTACTAAAGACAAGCTATTTTCTTGTGAAAACACACAAAATCAGAAAAAATGTTCAATGTTCCACTAGTACCTACACAATTAGACTAAAAATGAAGATATTTATGCAGAGTTTCAACTAGCTATGGCTAAGTTTACTAAAGACAAGCTATTTTCTTGTGAAAACACACAAAATCAGAAAAAATTATCAATGTTCCTTTAGTACTTACGCAATTAGACTAAAAATGAAGATATCTATGCAGAGTTTCAACTAGCTATGGCTAAGTTTGCTAAAGACAAGCTATTTTCTTGCGAAAACACACAAAATCAGAAAAAATGTTCAATGTTCCTTTAGTACCTACACAATTAGACTAAAAATGAAGATATTTATGCAGAGTTTCAACTAGCTATGGATAAGTTTACTAAAGACAAGCTATTTTCTTGCGAAAACACACAAAATCACAAAAAATGTTCAATGTTCCTTTAGTACCTACACAATTAGGCTTAAATGAAGATATTTATGCAGAGTTTCAACTAGCTATGGCTAAGTTTTCTAAAGACAAGATATTTTCTTGCGAAAACACACAAAATCAGAAAAAAAAATGTTCAATTTTCATCTAGTACCTACGCAATTAGTCTGAAATGAAGATATTTATGCAGAGTTTCAACTAGCTATGGCTAAGTTTGCTAAAGACAAGCTATTTTCTTGCGAAAACACACAAAATCAGAAAAAATATTGGTAGGTTAGGTTAAGTTAGATTAGGTTAGGTTAGCCTACGTACGCGCACATATAGGTTAGGTTAGGTTGGATTAAGTTAGGTTAGGTTAAGTTAGGTTAGGTTAGATTAAGCTAGGCTAGGTTAAGTTAGGTTAGGATAGGTTAGATTAAGTTAGGTTAGGCTAAGTTAGGTTAGGCTAGGTTAGCCTACGTACGCGCGCGTACCTAGGCAAACCTAGCCTAACCTAACTTAGCCTAACCTAACTTAATCTAACCTATCCTATCCTAACTTAACCTAACCTAACTTAATCTAACCTAACTTAATCTAACCTAACCTAACTTAACCTAACCTAACTTAATCCAACCTAACCTAACCTATATGTGCGCGTACGTAGGCTAACCTAGCCTAATCTAACTTAATCTAACCTAACAATATTTTTTCTGATTTTGTGTGTTTTCACAAGAAAATAGCTTGTCTTTAGCAAACTTAACCATAGCTAGTTGAAACTCTGCATATATATCTTCATTTCAGCCTAATTGCGTAGGTACTAGAGGAACATTGAACATTTTTTTCTGATTTTGTGTGTTTTCGCAAGAAAATAGCTTGTCTTTAGCAGACTTAGCCATAGCTAGTTGAAACTCTGCATAAATATCTTCATTTAAGCCTAATTGTGTAGGTACTAAAGGAACATTGAACATTTTTTCTGATTTTGTGTGTTTTCGGAAGAAAATAGCTTGTCTTTAGTAAACTTAGCCATAGCTAGTTGAAACTCTGCATAAATAACTTCATTTTTAGCCTAATTTTTTGGGTACTAGTGGAGAATGGATCATTTTTTTCTGAGTTTGTGGGATTTCGCAAGAAAATATTTTGTCTTCATTAACCTTAGCCATAGATAGTTGAAACTGTGCATAAATAACTTAACTTTTGGAATAATTACGTGGGTCCTAGAGTAGAATTGACAATTTTTTCTGAGTTTGTGTGTTTTCGCAAGAAAATAGCTTGTCTTTAGCAAACTTAGCCATAGCTAGTTGAAACTCTGCATAAATATCTTCATTTTTAGTCTAATTGCGTAGGTACTAAAGGAACATTGAACATTTTTTCTGATTTTGTGTGTTTTTGCAAGAAAATAGCTTGTCTTTAGCAAACTTAGCCATAGCTAGTTGAAACTCTGCATATATATCTTCATTTCAGCCTAATTGCGTAGGTACTAGAGGAACATTGAACATTTTTTTCTGATTTTGTGTGTTTTCTCAAGAAAATAGCTTGTCTTTAGCAAACTTAGTCATAGCTAGTTGAAACTCTGCATAAATATCTTCATTTTTAGTCTAATTGTGTAGGTACTAGAGGAACATTGAACATTTTTTCTGATTTTGTGTGTTTTCGCAAGAAAATAGCTTGTCCTTAGTAAACTTAGCCATAGCTAGTTGAAACTCTGCATAGATATCTTCATTTTTAGTCTAATTGCGTAGGTACTAAAGGAATATTGATCATTTTTTCTGATTTTGTGTGTTTTCACAAGAAAATATCTTGTCTTTAGCAAACTTAGCCATAGCTAGTTGAAACTCTGCATAAAAATCTTCATTTTTAGTCTAATTGTGTAGGTACTAATG